>NC_050574.1:283528398-283723398 GCF_011100635.1 Trichosurus vulpecula | reverse complement strand
TAGTTGCAACCTTCCTAAATATATATTCTTAACATTAAGGGAATTAACATGAAGTAACTGACAACCTTTTTTAAAAAAAAAATCTGGATCTAGTTGAATAGTTCAAGAACCCAGAAGAGAGATATGTAACGAACAATGCTCCCATGAGCTTTGTTGTCATAATCATAAACTTTGTTATAAAAAAGAACAGATCTAACTCTGATTTTATTCTACTCTATTCATTCTGTTTCTCTGTCTCTGTCCCTTTCTCCCTCTCTTTCTGTCTCTGTCTATCTATCTATCCATCCTATTTTTTTATATTTCCATGGAAGGAAAAGACTACGAAGAAAGGGTTTAAATCCTAACTTATTTATATACAATGTATGTGAAGTTGGGCACGTCACTTCATTTCTCCAAGCTTCAGTTTCTTCATTGGTAAAATGAAGGACTCTGACTATAAGATGTTTCATGTTTTCTTTGATAATAAATCCTATGATCCTATGAACACAGCAAGGTAGAGAAAGAGTTAGATCTAGAGTCTATATTTCTTACCTCCTAGAACAATACTTACAGTAAATAAAAATTAGCTAATGTATAACATTGTATTCGGGTTTTATGTGCTTGAATTTCTAAGGTATCCATTAAAAGTCCCTTAAATAAATTAGCTTTTAAATCATGATTATTAGTTTGATATTGAATCCTTGCTACTAAAATATGAGGCCATTACTCTTAATACTACCACTGCTCTTGACACTATCAAATATTTTATACTTTAAAATTTGCTGAAAAGAAAGAAAAAGTGTGTTTATACATACAAGACTGTGTACATTATAGAAAAGAAAAAAAAAGTGGAGCATAAGTACTGTTAGAAATTAAATATTTTGAATTTTCATTTTTAAAGCTATGTTTCTCCAAGAATCCAATAAAATACCTTCATCTATTAGAAATTGAGCATGTTCAATTCCTTGAGATTCCAGTACAATTTAAAAAAGTTTGGGCAACTATTTAAGGTAATCACCAAAAATGTATATTGCTATAACCCAATATTTTCAAGTGAGTTAAGCAAACTGTCTGCCAATTAGAGCATGTTCCTATAATCAGAAGGGGAAAAATGGTTATCTGAAAAACTCTTCTTTCCACATTCTTTCCTTAAAAAAAATCTTAGTTAAGGACAGTGGCAGCATGGCACAGTTTAAGAAGCACTGAAGGGGTCATGAGTGGAAAAAGTTTAAGAAGCCCTGGAGAAAGTCTGGGTACAAGCAGTATCTCTGATACTCAGGTTATAACCCTTAGCAAGTCACCTGATTTTTCAGGGTTCTACGAAACAAATAAGACTATTCTTTATCAATAGAGGGAATTTCTTCATCTAGAAATTCCCAATACGAATGAAAAAACAGGTCTAATCCTCACACCAAAATCAGAATAGCTAGTATTTATAATAATAGCTAGAATTTACATGGTGTCTACTAGGTGCCAAGCACTATGCTAAGCACTTTACCAGTATCTCATTTAACTTACAACTAACCTGTGAGATAGATACTATTAATATCCCCATTTTACAATTAAGAAAATTGGGGTAAAGAGATTAAGTGATTTGCCAAAGTCACACTGGATTTGAACTCAAGTCTTCCTGACTCCAAGCCCAGCATTCTATATACCGTGTCATCTAACTGCCTGATGCAGTGCTGTGATTTAAATGGAAGTCATAAGATGAGCAAAATTGCATATGCTCTTTATAAAGGAATCAGAATGAATGCTACATGAAGTCATTTACTTGTTGAAATAAGATAAAAATGAATTTGCATATATAATTGTGTGTATATATAATATGTATATGTAATATATGCATATTATATTTTTAAAAATTAAAAAGAATACACACCATGGAATAAAATCAAAGTTAGCTCTTATCTTTTTTAAAACAAAATTTTTGATCATGAAAACAACTGTTGACATTTGGAGGCTGAGAAAAGACAAGTTAAAAAATCAATTCACTCCATTATTTCTGGGAAATAAAGTAAACCCACCATTTCTACAAATCCAAAAATTACCTAGGGAAAAAAAAGGAGTGAAAAGATGATCCTCGGAGAGTAATTGCAGCTACTGCATATCCAGGATTCCCTGTGACTAATGATTCTGTGATCTGATTTCTTACAACAGAATTTCCTAAAGCCAATTTCTATGAAGAGCAATCATGAAGTAGATAAGTCTCATGATGTACCTCAGATCCATTCATATGGATGTGACATTGAATGATCATTCTAAAAGAGATAAAAATCATATTCCATGAGGGGTGTTTACAGAAAAGACGAACTTTCAAAGAAGAGATTGTGGCCATGAATTTGATTTTGTTTTCAATTTGGCAAGATAAAATGATCATCATGCTACAATGAAGCAGCTGTTTAAAACTGAGTCCACTGAGTAGTTACAATATACATATTTTAATATCATAAAAAAAAGTCTCACATGTTCTTCTACCAGAAAGTTATTTGATGGGCTTTGAGGTTGGTCTTAATAATTGAATATTCCCTCAAAAGAAACCAAAATCTCTCCTCTGAATTTCTCTCTCACAGCAACTCTCAATAGAGCATATATCCTCTTTCTATGATTGCTACACTACTTAATTTGTTTACTATACTTTTCTTGTACATAGTAAACACTACTTAGGCCACTTACCTCTCCTTCTAATTTCAGTCATGCACATAGACAATGCTGACAATCTCTGTTCTCAAATCACAGAATCTTTCATTTTTTTCCATAATATAATCTCATTTGAAGGCATTTAAGCACAGGACAATCTCATCACTAGGCCTTTACATTCTCACCATCTTTGGATATAGAAGATGATAGGTTTACTGCACATAAGATAAAATAAAATAAAATAAAACCAATCTTAAAATAATTGCCAATAAGGCATGGCTTCTCTTGTCTTCCTATCCAAGCTACTAAGACCTTCCATGGATTGTGTCTGAAACATCTGGAATTATAAGAAACATTTCATTCAAATTAAAAATCATATAAGAATCATTTATTTTATCACTACAACAATGTACACTTCTCTTTCCTAAAAAAAAAAAAAAGAAAGAAAAGAAAAGAAAAAGAAAGAAATAAGAAAAAAAAAAAAAAAAAAAATCTGAGGAGATCCAGAAAATATTCAACTGAGGGTTAGAGATTTTAATTACAAGAGAAAGTTAAAATGGAAATTTAAGTATGTAGATGCTCCAGGCCCAATAATGACGTTTGACTTAAAAATAAATAATAAAAAGAGAGCCACATCTGAGCATAGTTATCCCCAGGAAAATGCTCTTGTGACCATCTGCCAAATACACAAGCCTAGACTATGTTGGCCAATACCACTGAACAGTGAAAAGGGCTGTATTTAACTGCCTAGTCTCTATTTAAATTGGTCCTACGCACCAGAGCACAGCTTGATTCCAAACAATCTGTTACATTCTACCATCAGCTGGTAACTGTCGTATATGAGCAGAATTCGGGAATGAATCCTTCAGTTCTTTTCATTCATTCTCTCTCTCTAATTAAAATGTTATGGGGCTTTAATTTGCTCTAAGTTCCTTATAAATCTTAAATATACTGCCCTTTTTCCTACTCTAAAAAGTTTAATATTGCTTCTTTTCAGATGAAAGGAAATGCATGTAGTAATACAAAATGATGCAATACAGCTTGATTTAACATTACAATGTATGATTTACCTTAAACAACGATAAGGATTAAAAAGAATAATTCCTTGAAAAATTATTCTAGGAAAATTTAAACTTTACCAATTAGTAAAGGAGAAATAATCACTATTTTAGGCATTTAAGTAACATTCTCAAGTTAAAATGATTTAATTGTTCCATTTACGGTAATGAAAGTGTTCTCTGATCACTAATTATAATCCTGTTGCTAAAACCACACTATGATGTACATTACAATTGTTGTATTTATGCATTCTGTTAGGTAATTAGCTTTAAGAAGAGCAACATATTGGAAAATAGCAATTTAAAGTGACAAAAATTGCTATATGAGCATTGCATATTGTCCTTTGGAGATTTCAAGCAGTACTTTTAATGCAAATTTTGATGGGCCATTAGTTTTCATTAATGGTGGTTTGAGTGCTTAGAGAAGACAACTATGTACTGTACTTAGTGCTGGGCAAATTGCCTAGATATATTTCATATATTACTGTTACTGTAATGAATAGTATTATGGCAATTAGAAGACCGATGGCTTAGAAAATGTAGGTATATATATTTAATTTTTTTTAACTAAATGACATCTTTCAGTACAAGTAAAAAGTGGGTTGTCACTATGTAAAAAGTATGATTTGAAAGTAGAGTATTTGGAAAATTATTAATTACATTTGACTGATTGAAAGAATTATTGTATATATAAAGCCAAAAATTATAGCACAATACAGCAAGCACAACTCACTTTATTCACTAGGTGTTTGCCTATGAAGCTGTGTGTAAATCTGTTTTACTTCAACTAACTTTAAATGTGACTATGATTTAAAAGAATGTAATGAAGAATAAGTGAAGAATGTTGTAAGGTAAATAAAAATGATCTCCCTAGCAAACTCCCCACCCCTTTGTTTCATTCAGTCTGATTTTTAAAAAAAATTCTTTTAGTGGGCACATCTAGTATAAAAACTACATTAATATTTCTACAAACATCTCAAAAAATTGTCCTTGTAGAACATCCATGGATCAAAGAGCATTATGAATCTTGACCCAAACCATAGGAGGCAAATAAGAATTACTGCAGGAGATCAAATAAAAACCAAGAATTTTCCCCATAAATATGACAGGCTATCGCTGAAAAGTAACAGTCTACAAAAGAATTTTTAACCTTTTTAAAATGATGGCTTCTACAGCAATCTAGTCAAATCTTTGGATTCTTTTGAGAGGAAATCAATTATATTGACATACAGTTATCAAAATATTTTTTTTTAATCTAGTTCACAGACATGTGAACTATGGCCTAAACAATGATGAAGCATAAACTGTGTCAACACGTAAGTCTTACAAAAAATAATCTAAGCTGTACCTATAATGAAAATATTTTCTAAATTTAAAAAATGGGGCATATGAACCAAAGGTGTTGCTTTTTAAAATCCATTTTGAAGTTCATCTTATTTTCTAAAAACTTAGAATTTTCTTGAAGTTTTATCAAAATGCAATGTAATTCAATATTTGTTGAGCACTTACAAGTAAACTGCTAGGTCCTAGTAATTCAAAAGCAAAAAATAATGTGGCCTTTCTCCTCAAGGAGCTTATGAGAAAGAGGGAAGATAAAGCATATATGTTTTAGAACAACAATAAATTAATGAAATTCAAATAACTTAACAAATCAAAATGAGTTAATATCCCAAAAAATAAACAATTATTTTATAGCCTCCTTTTTTTACTCTCTCTCTCTCTCTCTCCATATATATATATATATATATACCTATTTTTTTTCTTCAGTTTAGGGAACTTAGCAAGGAAACTCACAGTAGCATTGCAAATGAGTACCTTTCTTGGAGAAAATTTGTCTTGGAGAGTTGCCTAATCCACTTAAAGGGTAAATGATATACCCTGCATTAAACAATCAAATGGTGTTCAAGGCAGGACTTGATCTTAAGACTTACTCTGAAGCTTAACTCTATTCACTAAGCCACATTCCTGCCAATGTGGTATCTCTGTATATAAAATGTTGGAAACAGAGATAAACAGATAGACCATTGCCAAGACTAATTTAATTTTAGTTAAGCTGTTTTTATTTTTTGTCTTTTGAGAATGCCATGGATGTTGAAACCCATAAGCATTGATTTATTGTATAACAAACATTTCTCTTTTCATAGCAAGCATTAGTAGCAAATATGATAATAATAACAGTTTGGTTGTTTAGTCATTTCAGTTGTGTCCTACTGTCTGTGACCCCATTTGGGGTTTTCTTGGTAAAAGATATTGGAATGGTTTACCCTTTCCTTCTCTATCTCATTTTAAGATGAGGAAACTAAGGCAAACAAGGTTAAGTGACTTGCCTGGGGTCACATAGCTGTCTGAGGCCAGATTTGAACTCAGGAAGATGAGTCCAACACTCTAGGCCCAACACTCTATTCACTGCACCACCTAGTTGCCCTCAATAATAATAGCTTGCCTTTCTATGACACTTTACACATACAAAAATGTTTAGACATATTATCTGATTTAATATGCAAAACAACCCTATGAACTAATTATCATTATTTTACAAATGAGAAAAATGAGGCTCTCCAATTTTATGTGGCTTGTCCAAGATGATAGTAATAAGCATTCTGACTCCAAAATCATTGTTCTTTCTATTATCATTTTCTTCATTTAAAAAGATTAAATATAAAAATCACAATATAGAAATTAATCTAGCACTTTGGAGATAGAAAAACCAAACAAAACCTTTCATATTCTGCCTGACTAAAAAGAGTCGAAGAAATCTGTCTGAGGAATCTGGAAGAATTTTCCTAGCCATGGATTGTCTGAGTAATGGATTCAGGCTAGGAAACACACTTCCTACATATGTAGCTACGTCATCTCACCAATACAGCCAATTCTTCCAGTAGCACACATCAGAACATACCCATGCCTTCTAATCCTGTGCTATTTTTGCTCTCATCCTTCTCTATTAAAAGATCATCCAAAGTGCACTAAAAGCCTTCTGCTAAGTCTTTAATATTTCTTGGGCTGTAGTCCAACACCATGGCTGCACATTTATTATCCTTTAGTCATGACACATGACCCTCCCACCTCTTTAAAGATTAGGATAAATGATAAATTTGGCAACATAGAATAGGGGAAAGAATATTTGTTAGGGAATAAGAGGATTGTAGTACATACTAGTATCCTGGGTTTGGTGTCAGACAGACCTTTGAGTGAATCCTGCCATAGAAATTGGGCATTGTATAACATATTACCCCAAGCAAGTCACAAACCATCCTTGGCCCTGATTTCCTCATCTATATAATAAAAGAGCTATCTGATAATCTCTAGAGTCCCTTCTAGCTCTAAATTTATCATCTCATAACCATGGTTCAAATTTCCTATCTTGCACTAACTTGCTTATGGCAATCTCATGCTGGTTGCTTAAGCATTCTGGTCTTCATTTTGGAATAGATTATTTCTAAGGAAACTTCTTTTTTTAAAAAAATTTATTTATTTATTTTTAGTTTACCACACGTGGTTCTACCTAATTTTGAGTTCCAGATTTTCTTCCCTCCCTCCCCCCTCCCTTCCCAAGATGGCATGGAATCTCATATAACTACCATGTATAACTTCGTATTGAATTAATTTATACACTAGTCAAGTTGTGGAGAAGAATTATAATCAATGGAATGAATCCTGAGAAAGAAGAAACAGAACCAAAAAAAACCAACCCTAAAAACAAAAACAAAAGAGAAGCAAAAAAGACGAGCATGTAGTGAGCCTCAATCTGCATTGAAACCTCACAGTTCTTTCTCTGGATGAAGATAGCATTCTCCATCATGAGTCCCCTGGAGTTGTCTCTAAGGAAACTTCTAATTCTCAATCTATCATACTATGAGTAAGCAAAAGCAAACCTGGACTTCTTCTTTTTTCAATCTATAAAGAAGAAAAATTCAAAGGAAACAAAGATACAGAAAACCAATCACTAAACAGTTCTAATAAGGTGTGGAGGGTCATGAGAATGAAGTGACATCCTAGATATACTGATTGCTACTGGTTGCATTTTTGCACTTGTATCTTCCTAGCAGTATTATCAAAACACTATCATAATTTTTTTAATTGTTCCACCAACTGTTTAACTAATTTTTTATTCCTTTTCATAAAGCTATTTAATTTCCTATAGCATTCACATTAATTTCTCCATTTTTTGGGGGGTCCACCTCAGTGGTTCACCTATGTAAATTTGCTTAAATCATAGTGGAAAAAAGATGCCACAGTGACTTTTTTCATTAAAAAAAAAACATTTGCCTTTATATGCATTTTCCAAAATGGTCATTTTAGAAAAAATTTTTAAAATATTCCTTTGTTGTTGTTAGTTAATGTTTTCTTCATATTTCCATATCTACTTCAAGAAATAATTAGATCATAAAATAAATATTTAGTTCAGGTCTATCTACCTATCTACCTAAACAAATCCAACTTCTTTTTATAGACAACTTAATATAGTAGAAAGAGTGGTGGCTCTACTCAGAGGAGCTGGGTTCAAATTCCACCATTTAACACTACCTATGTGACCTTGGGAAAATTGCTCAACTTCTCTGACCCTCAGTTTTCTCATTTGTGCCATTAAAGCTTGCAAAGCCTTTTATTTTACCTCACTTGATCCTCCAACAACCCTGTGAGGCGGGTGCTATCATTATCCCATTTTACAGATGAGGAAACTAAGATTGAAAGAGGTTAAATGATTTGCACAGTATCACAAAGCTATATGTCCTAGGACAGGGGTGTGGAACCTGTGGCCTCAGGGCCACGTGTGACCCTCTAGGTCCTCAAATGCAGCCCTTTGACCAAATCCAAACTTCGCAGAACAAATCCCCTTATTAAAAGGATTTGTTCTCTAAAACTGGGACTCAGTCAAAAACTGCATCCAAGGTTCTAGAAGGCCACATGTGGCCTCAAGGCCACAGGTTCCCCACCCTTTCAAGGAGGTCACTTGTAGTTCTGGATTTATGATCCCATAACACTAAATCTCTTAAAACAAAAAATTGGCTTTCAGCAGTCAAAAAAGGCTTGGGGGGAGGTTGTCAGAAGAGGCTTATGTATATAGATATAGCCCCTGACATTCATCTATTGTTATACAAATATCAGTTAAATTAATGACATTCACAACTATATAAAATACTGCTTTCTGAAAAAGTCCAAAATCAAATTTCAGGGATGGGCAGTTATGATTTATTTTTCTTTATAGCACTATGCTCTTTTTCTTTCTTAAATCAATCCCTTACTTAAAAAAATAAAATAAACTTTCAGTGGGTCCCTAATCAAATTGTATTCAGTGTAAACCCCTGTGCTTGGCTTTTTAAAACTCCATAATGTGACCTTACCTTAACAATCCAGTATTATTTCCCACAATTCCCTGGATTGAAATTCTTTTTTCAATTAGACTTTCCTTAAGAGATAAGGGTTGGGAATCTGTTCAAAACTACTGAAGACTCTAGCCCAGTTATTCATTTTGTATAACAACAACTCATTGAGCTCATTCCTAGCTCTATTCTTACTCTCATTGTGTGCTCCATATTTCTAAAGCCCTTATCTTTATCATTCTGCCTATGCAAATCAAACTCATTTCTCAAAGTCTAGCTCAAATTCAATCCAATATTCTCCATGAAAAATTCTCTGTTATCTTCAACTCTCACCCACCTATTTCTCTTCTGAAATCCCATAGCACCTATCATGGAATTTTGAAATTCTGTTCTCAATTATACCTTGTACCCTGTTGCTCTTGGTTCTGTATGTGTATTAGTATTGTCCCCTGCTAGATTCTAACCTGATTTTTTTTTGAGGGGGGGAGTTAGCACTGAAAAAAAGCCTTATTCTTTATCATCACCAGAACTTGATTCTGCAACAAGCACATAGTAGGTGCCCAATAAACATTGATTGTCCAAAGACTTTGTCTTGGCAACACTTCAGAATTACTTAGTACCTGATCAATATGACTTATTCCTAGAAGTTATTAAAATGCAATCTTATCTAAAAGGAAAAAATATTACACCAATCCTTATAATAAACAATTCAATACTGTCAGAAATTCATTTTCAGAGGAGTGAATTAAAAAACATATAAGTAATTTTACTAAAATGTTGAAATGCAGAGATCAGAGAAGAGATATCTCATAAGCTTTGACGTAAAAGCCTTGTTTAGTTGAGTCTGACCCTTTGTGACTGAATTTGGGATTTTCTTGGCAATGATACTGGTTTGCCATTTCCTTCTACAGCTCATTTTACGGATGAGGAAATTGAGGCAAACCGGATTAAGTGAGTTGCCCAAGATCACATAGCCAGCTAGATTTATGTTATTGTAAACCTGGAAGACACTTACTCCTGGAAAGAGATAATTCTAAATTACCAAGCTCCCTTTCTTATAGTTAGAGGGCAATGTCTAGACTCCAGATTCCATTTCAGACTCACTCTCAACTTTATGCATAAGATTGGGCAGATAACTTTTGCAAGTCTATACAAGTTAGATCCACTACTTCGTAACTAATTCCATTTATGCATTTACATGAGCTGCCATTGTCCCAGAGTAACAATTTACCACAATAATTAATCTTTGAATAGATAATCTTTTTGGATGTATCCTATATGTCAATTTTGTTGAGTGGCTTCTGGAAAGGCAGCATAGCATAGGGGAAAGCAGACTTATAGTCAAGAAAACCTGAGTTTAAATCCTACCTCAGAAACTGAAGAATCACTGAGAAAAATCAGGAAACTGAAGAATCACTGAGAAAAAACAGGATCATGTAATCTGAGAAACAGGAATGCTTCTTTAAAAAATATATAGTTTCTGCCCAATTTATTACATCAGGATGTTTTACTGAAAAGGACATCTAAAATAAAATTATTAATCTAAAATGAGAATCATTAGAAAATCTAACAGAAAGAAATACTTTCACCATTTTGGTTAAAAGAGGAGTAGCATTATATTCTTTCTTGAGTAAGTAAATGGCCAGTTCTCTGAAATTCTGATATTATCTGGGAGCACTTTAATGTGAAAGCCTTGAATCTCCCACAGGGATGCTATCCATCCTTGTTACATTTAGTGTGAATTTCCTCTAAAACGATTATGAAGGCTATGAATCTAGAAAGAAAGCACACAGAAAGTATGAACAAATGTCCTTAATGACTCCGATCATTAATGACTTTCAGTGTGTCCCTTAAGGCTAAATGATGAGCTTACTCAGTTAGCATTGATTTAAAATAAAAGTCCTGAGTATAACTGAGTCAACAGAAACCAAATTTTAGCTATTAAAATATTATATCTTTTTCTTTCTAAGAGAAGAGTGAAAATGTCCACAGAACATATTTTGTTTTTTTCTGCCTGCACCAACTTTCCACCCCCTTCAATTTATCCTGGAAATAGTCAAAATTCCATCTTACCTGTCTAAATTTTCATATGAAGCCTAATTTTGTCAAATTTCTATTTAAAGCAGTTCAATGATGTAACATATTTATTCAGTGACAGGAAACAGAATTTAGCTGTGCAGTTTTAAAGTTTATGGGGTATTTGTATTTAAAGGCTGATTCTTACAATCACCCTTGACTCAGAGTTACTTTAAATAAGTAGGGAGGTTGGACCAAGACGACAAATTACAAGTAATTTTAGGGCTGGATGAGTACTGTAGATTTCTATGAAGGGATTTATAAAAAGCACCTATCTCATTTTAGACAACTGAATCAAGCCTCCCTAGGTTCAGAAGACCCACAAAATTCTTGATAAAATGAATTTGAGTCTGAACTTTGGCTAACCTTAACAAAAAGGCTGTTAGCTCGTGCCTATGCAAAGGCCTCCAAATAGGTCATGTTTTGACTTGTTGGAAGAGTGATTTTAAAAAATCAGTTCAAATCTTTATGGTCTTATTGCTCTCATCAAAGATAACCAGTTTCTTATTTATCAAAAACTGCTTTCAAATGATCTAAAATATGTAAGGTAAAATAACTTTGACATAGAAGAAATCTAGCCAACCATATTAAAACTCCCTCATTTTACAGATGAGGAAATCAGAACCCAGATATATTCATTAAATAATTACCTAGTATAGAGGAACAAAAAGAGAACTACATGTGGAGCCAAAAGACCTAGGTTCAATTTTTGACTGTATCATTTTCTAGCTATTGATCCTTGAGCAATATATCTACCTCTGAACTAACCTACAATTTGTCATGTGTATATATGTGTGTGTATGAGTATATATATCATATGTAAATATAATGCATGCATATATGTGTATATATATATCTATATAGTAGGGGTGGGTTGGGTTGGTATATATAGATAGATGCACATTATCCATCTATCAATCTATCTTTCTATCTATCTCTATCTATCTATCTATCTGTCTGTCTGTCTATCATTTGTATATAGTTGTTTACATGTTGTTTCTCCATTAGCTTGTGAGCTCTCAGGGACTATTTTTTTACCTTTCTTTTGCCCCCAGAGCTTAGCACAATAACCAGCCCTTTGTAAAAATTAAATAAATATCTGTTGTCTTAACTATGGTGCTCAGCTTCCTCACTGGGAAAAAATGAATGGATTGTACTAGGAAATTTTTAAGTGCTTTCTAGAGATATAATTCTGTATTTATGTCATTTATTTAGAAATGTTGTTGAAAAAGTCCCTATCTCCATTCCCTGCCCTTTACAATTTATCCTCCAAACAACTATCAGAATGATATTCCTAAAACATGTCTGACCACAACTTTGTCTTCAAGCTGTGTCAGTGTCTCCCTATGTTAGAGGTAGCCGGTTGTGCAGTAGATAGTGCCTGGAGTCAGGAAGACCTGAGTTCAGATATAGTCCCAGGCACGTGCTAGCTGTGTAACCCTAAACAAGTCCCTTAATTTGTGCCTCAGTTTCCTTAACTGTAAAATGAAGATAATAATAGTATCTTCCTCACAAGCTTGTTATGAAGATCAAATGAGATAATATTTGTTAAAATTATTTAGCACAGTGCCTGGCACATAGTAGGCACTATCTAAATGTTTATTACTTTCCCATTCCCTACTCCCTCTAGGAAAAATTGTAAATTCTTCTATGTGACATTTAAAGTCCTTCATTATGTCTTCCAACTTACCTTTTAAGATATATTTCATGTTATCCACCTTCACACATTCTCTGTTCCAGGAAGACTAGCCACCTGAATGTTCCTATAAAGGATATATTCTATCCGCTGCTTCCTGAGTGTCTCTGAATAGGCTCTTCTTGCCTGAAATTATTTCCTTCCTCACCTTGGCCTCTCTGAATCCCTGGCTCATTTCAAGATTCAACTCCTTCGACCTACTTATTAGTGTTCCCCTCAAAATATTAATTTGTCTTACTTTTTTGTTTATATGTTTTGTTTTTCCATCAGTGGTAAATAAGCTAGGCACATAGTGGAGAGAAAGCTGGCCTGGAAGTCAGGAGGACCCAGGCTCAAATGGCCACATGACCCCAAGCAAATCATTGAGCTTCTCACTGTCAGCAGAGTGTAAATTGTAAAGAAAATATCAGTCTCTTCAATGGACTCTATCTTATCCCCCCAGCCCATGCTGGGTTACCTCCTAACCTCCTCTACTGCTCTTTTCAGCACATGAGCATGTGTGCGTGTACATGCATGTGTATGTGTATGTGTGTGTGTGTGTGTGTGTGTGTGAGAGAGAGAGAGAGAGAGAGAGAGAGAGAGATTTCCCCATTAAATTGTCAGTTCTTCAAGGGCAGAGACTATATTTTTTCTGCCTGTAATGCTAGCACTTAGCACAGTGCCTGGCACATAGTAGGTACTTAATAAGTGTTACTGACTGATTGACTAATAGAGGAGGTTCTCATCCTGTGCTACCAATACTTATCAAATCACAGGTCCAAACCCCACAACAACCACCTAAAAAGTACAATAACCCTTTTGCTTTGGTACATGCTGGATCACTTAAGATGTAGGCATCCATGTGGGAGACACCAGGCACTTGTTTCTGGTAGAAGATCTACCGTGTCAGTGGCAGCAACCTCTTCCCATTGGTTACCTACCTGAAACTACTTGAGATTGGGACAATGGCAGGATCTCTGTCTTTCTGTCTCTGCTTTTCTCTTTACCTATGTTTCTCTCTCTGTTTCTCCATATGTGTCTTTTATCTCTCTCCCTCTGTCTCTCTTTCTGTCTCCCTCTTTTTATCCTCCCTCTCTCCTCTCCCTTATGGCATCCAAGGGTGGTATCCAGGAATGACAGATTTGAATATTCACAGAGTATTATCATTCACTAATTGGTTATTCAGTCATTTTTCAGTCAGGTACTACTCTGTGACCCCATTTAGGGTTTTCTTGACAAGGATATTAGAGTAGTTTGGCATTTCCTTATCCAGCTCATTTTCCAGATGAAGAAATTGAGGTAAACATGGTTAAGCAACTGGCCCAAGGTCACACAGCTAGTAAATGTCTGAGGTTAGATTCGAATTTAAGAAGATGACTCCAAGCCCAGTACTTTATCCACTGTGCCACCTAGCTGCCCTCTCATTAATTGGGGAAGAGTCTAATGTAAGAGAGATTATTTATATGTTGGTTTTTGCTATTCCATTGAAGTGACTATTTCTTTGTAAAAACTAATCTTACTGTTAAGTGGTGTGCTTAGATCCCTAAAATTGGAAGTACATAATCAGTGGGGCCTTGAGCTAATGGTGGAGATGAGAGACAGCTCTCAACTTCTAAGGATTCAGAAGAACCCTGGGGGAGGGGTGGAAATATATGTAGTCTTCAGGTAGTAGGGAGCCAGAGTAGTCACTCTTAGAGTTTATAAGTTTTTTAAGCACTGGAACTGTTTTTTAATGTTTGGTTTTGTACCTAGCACAGAAGCTCTTACATAATAAATGCTTAATGTTGTCTGTTGTTTGTCCTTCATTTTGAAGAGGATCAAAGACATTAAGGGGTGGTGGCTTGACTTGCAAATGAATTGCATTTAAATGAGGCAGAGTTGCACAAACTTGTCAGTCTCTCTATTTGAGAGTCATTGAAGTCTAGGGGCAAGACAAAAGTCAGGACAACTGGTAATGACTGGAGGATGCAGTGGATGACCTTGGTGTCTTCAATGCCTGACCAACCTCTAAGCACTCCACAGTACCTACTGCAGTCCTCCGTGGCCATTGGAGCAAATTGTTTTCATCTGCCTGTTACAGCAGAGGAAGTCTTCACATGCTTGGGGTAGGCATCCTCCTGACTCGCCTATAGGTTTGAGACCTGTCAATTACCCTTAATCTGGTTTAACCAATTTGCTACAATGGATTTTTACCATATTGGGGCTCCTGCACATGCTACAGCTTCTTGGAGCCATAAGTGAGAATTGAGTGAAAGTGGATACCAAAGGTGAATGAGCAGCTCTGAAAAGAGCTGAGCAAGCCCTCACACCAGAGGTACTGGTCCTTCCTGAACATCCCAAAGATAGATAGATAGATGGATGGATGGATGGATGGATGGATGGATGGATGGATGGATAGGAAGATAAACAGATAATAAATGCTTTTGAATTGAAGTCTACTTCCTATTCTGAGGGAGAGGTTAGACATGAAGTTCTATATTAATTAAAGACCACCACCAGCCATCTTCAATGTATACCCTTCAGTCCTCTCTTTTTAGCCTCAGTTAAACAACATTTATTAAAATGGGATACTTTGTAATGGGATGACCTTGCTGCACCCTACACCACTCCCAACCAAGCTTCTGTCTCTAATCTAAGAGTCTTCTTACTTTATCCTTCTACACACACACATATCCATTTGCATAAAGCAGGCAATACCTAATGATTTTTTTTTCCCCTTCTTCTATCCAACCTTTAGGTTCTTGGATTATTTTCCCTCCTGGCCCTTTTGTATGAGAATAGTATTACAGTCAGCTCACCAACTGTTTACTCTAGCTGCAAAAAGGGATAGTACGTGAAATAAAATCCATAAGCAAGACATAATTTCAGTCAATAGTTTCCACCTCTTACTCACAAAGTTGTTTACAAGAAGAAACAATGATTGACCTGAACTTCACCTCCTGACTTGTCCCCCAACAGAGGTGCTGATGGAGAAAGAAATGGCAAGTGGAAGGAAAGGGAAGTGGAAAAGAAAGGCTCTTATCTGCATACCAGGTAATCAATGCTTGAATCATGTAAATATAACTGTGAATCTGAGCTGTAAAAATATTACAGCCTGCACAGTAATAGTCCATTTGAAAATTATATAGGAAAATACTTCTCATAGTGGCATCATTATTTCCTGAGAATGAAGAATATCTGTGAAAGGAAATTCTGTCTAAAAGACTTACTAAATCTGAAAGAAGAAAGCTAGAGTAAAAATGATAAATATAATTTTAAAGCCATTAGCTACTATATATGAGAGCTCATGGAAGAAATGTCTGAAATTAGAGAAGTGTATATATTGTACTCATATTTCAAGGAGGGATGAAAATAATAAACTGGGAATTAAAGACTGGCCAGCTTATCTCAGGTACCTAGGAAGATGCCAAGGACAGATAGCAAGCCAGTAATAAATACAGGAATAACCAGAAGTATCCAAATTACACCAACTTCCAAAACAAACCAGACCAATGATCAAGGGCAGCATTACTCTTAGGGAAGGAGTACAGCAACAGTACCTGATAGGGCTGTTACTTTATTATATTACTATTGTTATAGTTTCTATGTATACATGTATGTAGGATATTTATACATATGTAAAATACACATTATATTAGTATATGCTTCCACACCTTTCCTTTAACTTATTCCATGGGAAGAGTTATATAATAAAATTATCATAACTATAATGACTACAATATTAAAATAATAATAATAATAATTTATTCCACATTTTTAAAATGGAAGTGAGGGTAGGTGGGTGGCACAGTGGATAGGGCACTGGGCTTTGAATCAGGAAGACTCATTTTCATGAATTCAAATCTTTCTTCAGACATTTAGTAGCTATGTGACCCTGGGCAAGTCACTAAACACTGTTTGCCTCAGTTCCTCATCTGCAAAATGAGTTGAAGAAGGAAATAGTAAACCACTCCAGTCTCTTTGCCAAGGAAAACCCAAAATGGGGTCAAGAAGAGTCGGGCACAACTAAAATGATCAAACAACAAAGGAATAGAAGTGAAGAACAACAACAAATAGAAATGAAAGTTTATTTTAATTTTAATTTGTGTCAAGGTAAAATTGATTTAAAAATACATTTGATTGCAAGATATTACATTTGCTTTCCTGCATTTCTGAAAGGGAGAGAGAGAGAGAGAGAGAGAGAGAGAGAGATTGTATAGGGTCCATAACATTTAACTAGGCATTTGTTGTAACAAGCAATTAAATAATTGAATCTATTACCTAACCTCAAGAAGCATCATATCTAATAAATGTGATAGATACATAATCAGTATAATTTGAATATGCAATATAAGCATGATGTGCTCTATCCATCTCTTTTGCATAGAAGGGAAACTGTCTATGCATGTGAGGCATTCTCAGATATTATCACAATCTAGATGGTTGTGTATCTGTGTGAATGTGGGTGAGGAAAATTAAAGGTGATCTTGGAAAATCCAAGAAATAGACTATCCAGTAATAAGATGAAATGCCTCTCATGAGTTCCATAAACACAATCAAGTAAAATAATTCATATAGCACAGATCTAGTCATTGCTGTTGTTGTTGTTGTTCATCCTTACTTCTGGAAGAGGACAGATGACATCATGAAGGTGATGTCTTGACTTACATGAGAATTGGATTTAAGTGAGGCAGAGCTGAGTAAAATCATCAGTGGCACTCTCCCAGAGTCATCAGAGTCCAGTGGCAAGACAAGAGTCAAGACAACTGTTAATGACTCAGAATGCAGTAGGTGAGGGTGGAGCCAAGATGGCAGCTGGAAAGCAGGGACTTGCTTAAGCTTTCTAGCTTTCTCAGTGAAAAGACCAGAGCTGAATAGAAAATTTGACTTTCAAAAACAAGAATCAAGAGAAACATGAAAAGGTAAACAAGAAAGAGAATTCATAAGGGACTTACTAAAGTCAAACTGTTTTGTTTATACTCCTACATGGAAAGATGATGTGTGTAATTCATGAGACCTTTCTCAGTATTAGGGTAGTTGAAGGGAATATACATATATGTAGACAGAGGGCACAGGATGAGTTGAATGTGAAGGGATGATATGTAAAAGATAAAATCAAATGAAGGGATGAGAGAGGAATATATTGAGAGAGGGAGAAAGGGAGAGATAGAATGGGGTATATTATCTCACATAAAAGTGGCAAGAAAAAGCAGTTTTGTTGGGAGGGAAGAGGGGGCAGGTGAGGGGGAATGAGTGAATCTTGCTCTCATCGGATTTGACCTGAGGAGGGAATAACATACACACTCAATTGGGCATCTTACCCCACAGGAAAGTAGGGGGAAAGGGATAAAAAAAAAGGGAGGATGACAGAAGGGAGGGCAGATGAGGCAGGAGGTAATCAAAAGCAAACACTTTTTAAAAGGGACAGGGTCAAGGTAAAAAAGTGAATAAAAGGGGACTGGATAGGAGGGAGCAAAATATAGTTAGTCTTTCACAACAGGAGTATTATGGAGGTGTTTTACATAATGATACCTGTGTGGCCTATGTTGTATTTCTTGCCTTCTTATGGAGGGTGGGTGGGAAGGGAAGAAGGGAGAGAATTTGGAACTCAAAGTTTTAAAAGCAGTTCCTTAAAAAAATTTTTTTTTTTGCATGCAACTGAGAAATAAGATATATAGGGAATGGGGCATTGAAATCTGTCCTGCCCTACAAGAAAGCAAGGGCAAAGGGGACGGAGGGAGTA
Organism: Trichosurus vulpecula; assembly: GCF_011100635.1. Classification (NCBI taxonomy): domain Eukaryota; kingdom Metazoa; phylum Chordata; class Mammalia; order Diprotodontia; family Phalangeridae; genus Trichosurus; species Trichosurus vulpecula. The sequence continues at coordinate 283,704,924 of NC_050574.1, read as the reverse complement.
GGGTGACAGAAGGGAGGGCTGACTGGGGAATGGGGCAATCAGAATATATGCCATCTTGGAGTGGGGGGAGGGTAGAAATGAGGAGAAAATTTGTAACTCAAAATCTTATGGAAATCAATGTTGAAAACTAAAATATTAAATAATAAAATAACTGTTAAAAAAAAAAAGAATGCAGTAGGTGATCTTGATCTTTTTAAATTAAGGTCTTTCCCAGGTCTAGTGTAGTGTTTGTAGATAAATGACTTGGGATACCTAGTAAGACACAAGCCCACTTCAATTGCTCTTGTAACTACAATTCACCAAATATTTGTTAAGCCATTTACCATGCATAAGGTATTGTATTAAGTTCTGGAAATCTAAAGATGAAAAATTCTAGAGCTTGCCCTCTGTGTCAACAATGTAGTGCTTACTAAAAAAATCAAACATTTCATCAAAAGTTTTTCATTCAAGAACTTGGCATGTTTCATTTGAGGCTAATACAGCAAAGCCCAGTTCAATTCAATAAACATTTATTAAGCACCTGTTATGTTCAAAGCACTATCCAAAGTAATGGAAATACAAGTAAAAATGAGATAGCCCTTGCTCTCTAGTTGTATATTTTCACTGTATGGATATGAGATGTACACAGATAAGTAAATATAACATTGGATTTTTATGTTTTGGTTGTCAGGACTAAAGCATGGGGAACTTCTAAGATGGAAACTCTTCTCACCCATGCAAATCCTTTGAAATGTACAGCCTTAGAAATGTGCTTGAGACTGATAGATTAAGAGATTTGTTCATGCTCACATAGCTAGTGTGTGTCTCAGAAGCAGCATTTGAACCCAGGTCCTCTTGGCTCCAAGGTCAGTCTTCTATTCATTATGCCATGCTATTCCTCTTTTAAGCAGTAATAAAATGTGTACACAGATAAGTAAATGCAACAAAAACCCAAATTAATTTCAAGAGGTAGAAATAAGAGGTGGGCCCAGATGGCACATGAGAGCTCACTTTGAAGGAAAGTAGGAATTCTAAAAAGTCAAGGTTAGGAATGAATTCATTCATATTTTCTGAAGCACCTGTGCAAAGGCACAGTGAACACTGTCAACACAGGGAATGACTAGTAGGCCAGTTCAAACTGAGAAGAAAATCTTCATATTAAAACAGTATGTCTTATTCTATAAATAATATTTAAATAGAGTTCCACTCCTCTAAAAGTGTTGGTTTAAGAATAGGTTCCCAAAGTGGACAATGCTGCCTCCTTGACAGGGGTGATAGAATGATGGGGTGGGGAGGGGACGGTAGTAGCCTCAGGTACAATTGGGGAGCAATGAATGGAAAGAAGAGAAGAAAGTTTTGAAAAACCACTAGGTACTTGTTTCATCTGTTGTGTAACAGAGTTAAAGTTGTAGTGATTACATTATTTTCCAAATAAACACAGAGAATGCAAGTTATAACTGATCAGTGGTCAAGTCTGCCAACAGGTCTTAATAAGCAAGTGTTGGCAGGCAAGTTCTCTCATTGTTAGGAAGTCCAGCATGCATCAGCAGGAATATGTGCACATAATGACTTGTTTACAATACAATCCTATCCAGTTACATGACATAATATTGTGTCATCAAAATTTCAGTGCAGGAAAAAACCCACAAATGTATAATAAATTGCTAAACTTAAGATGTATCATTTAAAAAAAATCCTATCTTTTTAAATGATGCAATTTTTTAAAAAATCATTAAAAGGTTAAAGAAAGTAGATTTCCAGAGGGGTGCTGAGCATTTTTTTTAAAGGGTTGGTAGGCTAAATAAGTTTGGGAACTGGTTTAGAGTCATTCTAAAGCTTTTGGATATGGGACCAAATCTGACTTTAAATGGAGATGGCTTCATTCCATCTTTGTTATGCATTAAATAATATTTGTCCTGATTAGCCCAGAAGTCATTTTAATGACTTTTGAGATTTAAGAGCTAAAGCATGGAGGGGTCCTTAAAAGTCACCTAAGTCCAACCTCTTCATTTTACAGACTAGGAAACCAAAGCCCAGAAAGGTTAAGTCACTGGCCCAAGTTCACACATACAATAAACTTCAGAGACGGAATTTTAATTCATGTCCTGTGACTCCAGATCCAGTGATTTTCCAGTGTAGTATGCATTTCCCCCCAATATTTCTGTGGGAAGATGCATTCCAAATTCCAAATAAATAGGAGAAATACAGATCTTTGGGACATAACTCATTGATAAGTTTGTAACAGTTGAACTTATGGTGAAAATAATGCTTTTCAACAAATATAGACAATGGATTGACTTTTGTTACATTTACTTTGTCTTTTGTGAGTGAATATGGTGTATAAGCCTATCAGGTTTGAATCTTGATTTTATTTGCTGAAAGAATGTGAACTGATCCAAGGTTTTAAAGTGAACTCCTTATGTGCCTGACATCATATCAAACTAAAAATGTCTCCAACATTGGCATCATGATGTCCCCCAAAACCTAACACCCTCTATTCAATCCATAGGTAAAATTAACCTACTGTCCTACTTTCTAGAGAAAGTAGAGAACTTTGTGTATGCAGTTCCTAAGACTTTCAATGAATCTTTGAATGTTGAAGTTGGAAAGAACATTAGAGATCATTACTTAGCTCAACTGTCTCACTTTGGAAATGATGAAGCTGAATTTCAGAGAAACTGTGATTTCCTAGGAAGTGTTATATCAGACATCTGAATCCGGGTCCCCTAACTAAGGGGAATTAGGTGACACAGTGTATAGATAGCTGGGCCTGGAGTCAGGAATACTCCTCTTCCGGAGGTCAAATCTGGCCTCATACGCTTATGAGCTGTGACCCTTGGCAAGTCACTGAACCCTATTTGCCTCAGTTTCCTGATCTATAAAGTGAGCTGAAGAAGGAAATGGCAAACCATTCCAGCATCTTTACCATGAATGGCATCATGAAGAGTCAGGCATGACTGAAAAACATCTAAACAACAACAGAAAGCTCTTAACTTCTAATTCATTGCCCTTTCTCTGGGTTAGGAGAACTCTACAATATAGATGAAACAAAATTCCTGTTTAATGAAATAGAGTCTGTGGTAATCTGGCAAGCAAAATAACCTTTCAAAGTCTTAAAAATTGTTTACAAGGCAATATTTTATCATATATGACTCACTAAAAATTCAATGAGTTACTTTGGAATTCTATAATATAGCTCTTTATAGCATTTTCTTCTAATTTGTTTGACTTGATTACTTGATTCAATATTGTTTGCTAGGCTACTGATTTAATGGAAGGGCACTAAAATGCAATTCATTTTGCTTTATTTTTAATGCATATGATTTCAGGATTGTTACAGTTTGCTTAACTTTATCCAAGATTCAAGCTGTACTTCCTTTGTACATTCTGATGACCTTAAAAAAATAAAACAAGATTTTTTCCCTTTAATTGGCAAGTCTGAGAAACATAAACTAGTCTTTTCTCCTGTGCTGTCTTAAAGGAACATCCTACCAAGATTCTAGTTCTAAAATGTCCTTCTCATCAGATATATGCTTTCAGGAGATCATGTTTCTAGGCACAGAGTGAAGTGTTAAGCAAGAAAGGCCAGATGCTGCAGTCTTATGGTTACCTCCTGTCTTCTAGTCATTTTAACATCTGAACTAATGCTCTGGGAAGTCTGTAAAGTGCCTAGGCATTGTGAAATAACCAAAAGGGGACCTATGGGTTAGAAAGACAGGCAGAGAAGTTTTGAAAATGAAATTATACCTTCATAAATGTGAAGGAGCAAAACAACATATTCACGGAAAGAAGCAATTCAGGGAAGAAAGGTTGTTGTTTTTGTTGTTTTAAGATGGCAAATTACATATAAAACTGTGACTTTTTACTTTGCAGGGAACGAAACCCAGTGTGTCTCATCCATATTTGCTGAAGTATCACATCTTATTTCTAGGAAATAATTAATTTGTTAAAAATTGATGACTGCTTTGAAGAAAAAAGTATTCTTACAATTTCTTAAACACATCCTACCTCGTATCAGAAGTTTCAATATTAAACACAACAAAACTCTTCTCTTATTGTTTTCAATGCAACTAGAAACCAAAAATTGCTAACTAAATTATCACGAAAGCCATTTATTAGATCAGAAGATGAATTTTCAAATCCTTTCCAAATCAGTGATCATTTAGCTGTAAGTTTCATGTTTCCATTGCAAATTATAGATATCATATTATCATAGTGAAAAAGGAAGCCCAGACCACATAAAATTAGCAACATAGCTTATCATGCAAAATATCAAGTTAAAAATGTATATTCCTTAATCCTTATAGTATCTCTATCTTTAGAATAATAAGCATTCAGTCAATTTTCAGATAAGTTTAAGTCTTCAAAAATATAACCAAATGCCTCAATATATAATAGTCAACTCCATGCCTTCTGACATATTACCAAAAAAGGTATAAGTCACCATGTGAGAATCCAGCTAACAGCTTTTGTGTGTTATTTTGTATCTTAGATATAACCTGTAATTTTGCTGGTATGTGGAACTCTGAATAAGGAAACTTCTCCTTCCAAAGCACTGCTTGTTAGCACCTACTCTGCAACTTATGGATTTAAGGATTTGGGAGAAGGCGATGGTGGCGGCATTAAGAGGTTTAATGACTTGCCATTATGAGTCAGAGGTAGTCTTCCTTACTTGGATATTGGTGCTCTTTCCATTACACTACACTGTCCTTCAGTTTGTAAATAACCACTAAAGAAATAGTTCTTTCAGATCACAGTATTTCAGAGGTGGATGGAACATTGAAGGGCATCAAATCTAATTTCACAGATAAGAAAAATGAGGCCTACAAAGGTAAAGTTGGGTGGAGTCAGGGCTAAAATAGAAATTTCTCCTGACTTAATAAGAATCAATGTTCTTTCTAGTATATCATGATTCCTTTGTATCATGATACTTTGATTCACTTTTCATACTTAGAATGTCATATTTCTTTTTTAAATTATGTATAAATTTCCCTTTAAAAAGACCTCCACTATGGAAATTAAGTTTTTTGAAATAAAAATAATCATCTCAAAAGCATAGATAGTTCTCCACTGTGAACAGCTTGATTAGTCACTGTTTGAATTATCCAGGTCCTTGGTCTCTCTTCTTCCTTCCTAATGAATACTTTCTGTTTCTCTGCAACTTTACTTACCTAATAACTTATAGAGAAGGACAGGGAGAGGAAATAAAACTCAAATCAAGGGAGCATTTTATTTATTCCTGACTATTCAGCCGGTATTTAACCACAAGCATAAATAACTCTGTCTTGGTTTTAAGAGTATTGTTGTAGCATGCTGGGAAAGTAAAACATATAGCAATGTTTAGCTATGAAGAGCTTCCTATATCCTGTATTCTGTTCAAACAGATGTTTCTTAACTTTAAGTAATTCCCTGTACTATATATCACCTGTATCCTCCTTTACTTGTCTGATTCATATATCATCTATGTCTTGTTAAAGCCCAAGTTTCTTAGCGATGAGAATGTTTTCACTCCCAAACATTCTTGTTCCCTGTTAGTAAAATGCTTGCTTAATGAAAAATACCTTGTTAGCAGAGCCAATCAAAAGAAAGTGAGAGTTTTCTTTGACTTTGTTTTTCTTTTCCCCCAATACAAAAGAAGGTAGAAAAGTCAAATGGAACTTGTGCTCAGAAATAATGATCTTCTCGGTGGTGTTCCAATTGAAAGTAAAATATCTCTTGACTTTAGCAGTTGTGAGAAGTTTTATTTCAGATACCCATGACACTCTAGGGGGAAAGGAAGTTAAAACACGGGCCAAATGGAGGCTTTTATTTTATTTATGGATTTCACTATCTGTTTTAACCTTTCCTCCATTACCAGGGATAATCAGGACCCAGCTTTTCTGGGAATGATATTTAGGTTTCCAGCAAAGGATGGCATCACAGCACAACCCGGAAAATAATTGTGAAATAAGTAAAAGTCACAGCAAACAGAGAGAATCAATACAAGCAAAGTTGATATTGCCAGGGGTAACCCCAAAAATAAATACTAAGTCCCAAACTGGGCAATCTCATGAGGTTCTGAGCTAATGGGGGCAGCAGGGATATATTCAGAGAAATGTGCATTTTGAATACATATCTGATGCCAATGGATTAATCACTGGTCTCAGCTTTCAATAGTTCATAAGTTATCAACAACCAATCAACAGGAAAACTTACAGTTGTAGAAACAACATACTTACCCATGATGGTTAGAGCAGTAGCTTTTGTTAATTCTTCTTTCATTGACTCAATCACTTCTAAATTGCCCCCATCCAGGTTGCATCTATTTATGGTTCCATTTCCTGAGCTGATCCAATAAAGCTTGTTCTCCACATAGTCTATTGATAGACCTGTAATTAAATAACATAGCTTAAACATGATGGTGGCCACTTACATGATATTTATCTACTACCATTAGGCTAGAGGAAAAAGTGGAACCACAGACTGTGAGCCATCAACAAAACAAATATCCAAAGTGTAAGGAAAGTACGATTTTTGAAAAAACTCAACTGGTTAAGAAAATTGTGAAAATTAAATGTGGGAATGACTATATTTTGAGACAGTTGCTTGGCTTTTCCCCTTTAAAAACATTACCCTTCTAAGTTAAGTAATGGTGAGCTCCTCTACATATAATACCAGACACTTCTTTTCTTTTTTTTTTTAATTTGTGCATAGGTTATTCAAATTACAAATAAACTAGGCTATCCTGAATGTCAAAACAAATAAATAAATAAGCTTTGAGCTTCCCACTTCACAAGTTTCTTTTTTAAAATCTTCCCTCCACAAAAGTCAAAGGAAGAAGGGAAAAAAATGACTGCAAAAAACTTGCTGCCTTTAAAAATTGGAGTGTATTCTTCTCATCTACTAATTACTATATCGCTCTCCACCCACTTTCCTATTGGAGAAAGTCTTGGGTCAACAAGGAGCGACAAAGCAGCCTGGTATAATGGTAAAAGCAACAAATATCTTTCCTCTCAAATTCTACCTCCTTCCAAACTTATCTATTACTATGGAGACTACAAACATCCTCCCAGTTGCCCCCAGACATACTCTTACATTCCATATCCCATCAGTTTCTAAGACCTGTCAATTTTACTTTCATAACATCTCATATATTCCTTCTTTTGTCCTCTTGACACTGCTCCCACCCTGGTGTTGAGTTCTCAGTATCTACTCCTGGACTATCTAGCCTGCTGATTTGTCTGCCTGTCACAAGTGTCTCCCCACTTCACTTTATCCTCCACACTGCTGTCAAAGTTATATTATACTAATGTGCATGAAAACTTCTACTCACAACAAACTTCAGTGCCTCTCTATCACCTCCAAGATCAAATATAAAATTCTCTTTTTGGCTTTCAAAGGCCTTCGTAATCTGCCCTACCCTATTCACCTTCACCCCGACATTTCTAGTCTTCTTTCACCTAACACACTTCCCCACTGACTCCAGTGTACTCTGTGACTCAATAACACTAGAAGACATGCTGTTCCTTGAACAAGGCACTTTATTTATCAACTCTGGGCATTTTCACTGGCTGTCCCCCATGCATAGAAAGCTCTTCCCTCCTTACCTCTGAACCTCGCTTCCCTGGGTTCCTCTAAGTTCCATCCAAAGTCCTAATTTCTATAGGAAGCCTTTCCTAATCCCTTTTAATTTTAGTATCTTCCTTCTGTTGATTATTTCTTATTAATCCTCTATAAAGCTTGTTTGTACATAGTTATTTGCTTGCTGACTTCCCCATTAAATTATGAGATTCTTGAAAGAGTGATTTTTGCTTTCTTATAAAAATTTATATTCCCAGTGATTAATACAGTTCCTGGCACACAGTATGTGATTAATAAATGTTTACTGAGTTATTGACCAATTTTAGTATCAGAGGACATGGATTCGAATCTCAGCTTTACCATTTACTGTGTATACATGGGCAAGTCACAACCTCCTGGAAGCTCTGGTTCCTAATTTGTAAAAATGACCAATTAGACTAGATGACCACTAAGGTCCTTTCCAACTCTAAACTGTCTACCAAAACTAATTATAAACCCAATTTTGATCACATAATCATTGTAATATTAGAAGTCATATGTAAAAGAGGCCCGTTAGGAAAGCTTTCCCTTTATAAGTCTCAGGATCTCTCACCCCCAATAAAACAAGGACATGCCAATGGTGTTTTAGAGGACACAGACAATCCCTGACTGGCTTGGGGGGTATGGATGGACTCTCATCAGAAGAGACATCCTTTTCTGTGGACTATCAAAATGAACTCACAGATAGTCTCTAATTTCATTTTTAGATTGTGTAAAGAAGCATGTGGCAGAATGAGACATGTATGTGCCTGTGCATTCAGCACAAGAAGGAAGTTTATCAAAAATGTTCCTCAATAAATTTTCCTGTACCTGGGTGAGGGGCGGATTTTGATTCCCTATGCAGCCTGATCCTAAAATCAATCAATCAATATTTATAAAGCACTTACTTTATACCAGGCATTGTGTTAAGCACAGAGGATACAAAAAGAGGTAAAAACCAGTTCCTGCCCTCAAGGAATTTGTTTGCATGTTGTCTCCTGCATTAGATTGTTAGCTCCTTGAGGACAGGACCTTCTGGAAAGAGGAGAAAATTTCCTCAGTAGAATTTCTGCTTTTTGGAGAAAGAAGAGGATCGCTTACCACATGTTCCAAGCCCAGTATAACTTGCTGGCTCCCACTACTACAGTGAAAGTCCAGGGTGGGAGCAAAGAGAAGAGTGAGTAAGCATTTCTATAGCACCTACTATGTGCCAGGCACTTTGCTAAGTCCCTTTGTAATTATCTCATCTGATCCTCACAACAAAAGACTTGTGAGGTGGACACATCTTCATTTTACAGTTGAGGAAACTGAGGCAAACAGAAGTTAAATGACTTGCCCAGGTCACTAATTATCTAAGGCTGAATTTGAACTCAAGTCTTCTAACCTCCAGGCCTAATGTTCGATAGAGATGCCTCTAATGGAAGGCTAATGGAAAAGGATGATTTTTATTCAGCACCCTTAAAGTATTGCTGTTTTCCAGGGGAAGATGGCAGGCTATTTCCTACAGCTGCAATCCTCTGGATTTGGCCTTCCTGTCCCCAACACTGGGTACCTTCCCTCCTACCCACTCTTCTATCAGTATTCTTATGTGTGTTGTTTCCCCCCATCAGATTATCAGCTCCCTGAGCTCAGGGACTGTCTTTATTTTTTTGTAGTTGTATTTCCAGCATTTAGCACAGTGCCTGGTACATAGAAGCGCTTAACAAATTTTTATTAACTATTTGATTCCTCTAGGTGTGTTGGAAATCTGTTTTTGGATTCTTTTGAATACTTTTTATCTTCTTATTTTCTATAGTGCAAAATAAAGACTATTCTCTATCCAATTCACATTTCTTATCTTGATAGAGTAGCTAAAGACACTTTCTGCCCAAATTTGGGGAAACTTAAGCTATATTTCCAGACTTCTGAAGTGGTCTAGTGGTTAGGATTGGGTGCTCTCACCGCTGGGGCCTGGGTTCAAGTTCTGGTCAGGGAACCGAAAATGAAAAGGTTAAAGAAAAAATGATGATGGTAGGGAACCACAGGTGTTTAGGGGTGCTCGAGACCCCAAAATACTGACATGCTGGGTCCTGCCGAAAGAATTTGATGCAAGCCTTCTCAGCCAAGAAAAAAGGCAAAGTTTATTAGGAATTCACCATAATGGGTTATCTTAAGAAATCCCACCCTATGCGACACCTTCTTTCACAAGAGGGGCAGATTCAATCTACTGAGCTAGATTGAATCTGAGCACCTTCATGGAGGCAAGATGGAGATGATATACACAAAGACTGTGGGAGGGATTGAGGGGTGGTCTGGGGTGACTAGAGGAGGGGTTTAGGGAGGGTCTTGAGGAGGAGTTTAAGGAAGACAGAGATGAGGTCAGACTCCAGGGACTGGGATGAGGTCAGACTCCTGGGTGGGGAAATAGCTGAAGGTTACCTGGAGATGACAGACAATAAGAGAACTAGGGTAACTGGGCTAGGGTATAGATATTTTGATCAGGTTTAAGGGTGGGCTAGGCTAGGTGGAGATTTGGGCCTAATGATAATGTAAGGCTTATGGCCTGAGGGGAAGGCCAGATCTAGTTGGAAGATTCAAGGAGAGTTCAAGGGGGCTCCCAGAGATTGTATTCCAGATTCAAGGGGGCTCCCAGAGACTGTGCCCTCATCATCACCTACAGGTAAAAAGTAAAAGAAGCAAAGTAACCATTCTGGAGTCACCTCCAATAGTTATAGCCAATAAATGTGAACCAGAGTTTTCAGAGTCAACTCTAAATTACGCATAGCCTTTAGAAACTATTACAGCTGGCTCTGTGTAGCTTGTTCTCTAGCGATCCTGGTACAATTCATAGATGGATGAACTAAAACCTAGGTATGGCTAAACTGCAGTAGGATCAAGGTTAGGATCCTATAGACGGTGGCAATGACAAGTAATCAGGAAGAAGTTTTGCTTTTTTATTTGTTTGTTTTCTAATGCCAGAATTAGAAGGCAGGACTCACAGTTCTTAACTGATGGACCACTGTGAGTGAAGATCTAGTATGGCAACAAGTCAACATAAAGCTCCATTGCAGAAGCTCCTGAATCCCCAGGAAGATTTCCCCACCCCATTATCTATGACTGATCTGATATTTTTGATTATCTATGTACTCTGACAATGGTTTCTTCTCTCATCTTTAATAATTGAGGTCAGGCTCTTGAGAAGACCATCATAAAGGCTTGAATATATGTATGTATATACACATGTGTATGTATATGTATATAATTGTATATATGTACATATATGCATATATGTGTTTATACAAACACAGATTTATCCTCATTTTTTTCATGGAACATAGCAAGAGCATTATAATATGCCCATTTTATAAATGGAAAATTGGAAGAAGATGGCTTAATGGCTTATGCAAATTATTGCCAAAGTTTATATTTGATCATAAGAGGGATAACAAAAGATCTTATTTTTTTTTCCTACTGGCCCCTTCAACAATCAGTAAATCAGCATTTATTCAGTTCCAACCACATGCCACCATGAAAGACAAAAATGAAACAGACCCTGCGCTCAACAACCTTGTACTTTATTGTGGGGAACAACATGTAAACATATAAGTGCATACAAAGTAAAAAGTAATGATGGAGTAGGTAAAGGTGGAGTTCATCATTGGAAGCCCGGGGCAGGGGGGTGGCGCGCCGAAAAGGCCTCATCTAAGAGGTGCCATTTGAGCTGAGTTTTGAATGAAAATAAGAATCTTAAGAGGGAGAGATGATGAGAGAATGCATTACAGAAATGGGGAATAGTCTATATAGAGGCATGAAGACAGGAATGTTGTGTGAAAGGAACAATAAGAAAGTCCGTTTTAGCTCTACCATATAGTACCTGAAGTAGTAGGAAGAAAAGGAAAGGACTTTAAATTCCAAATAGAAAAGTTTTTATTTAATCTTATAACTAATAGTGATGGGGTACAGGTTACCAATACTGATGGGATATAGACTGTGTGGCATTTCATACCCAAATCTGTTGTCTGATACCTCCATTGTCTGTCAAAATGTCGATACCCAAATCTGTTGCCCTAGCCTTCTATTGTCTGTCATCTCCAGGTAGCCTTCAGCTGATTCCCACCCTGAAGTCTGACCTCACTCCAGTCACCTCAGGCCTCCCTAAACCTGTCCTTCCATCATTCCAGACTATTTGACCACCCTAGATCCCTCCCACAACCTTTCTGCATGTAAGCCTCATCTTGGCTCCATGAAGGCACTCAGATTCAATCTAGCTTAAAAGGTTGAATCTTGCCTGCTTGTCAAAACGAGCATCACAAATGGTGAGATTTCTTAAGACTCTACCCAATATGGTGAATCTTTAAATAATAATCTTTGGCTATAAGAAGGCTTGAGTCGAATTCATTCGAGCAGGACCCAGCATGTCAGTATTTTGGGGACCTGAGCACCCCTAACCTCAACTTCTGGTTCCTTGACCTCATCAATAGGGAGCCACTAGAGTTTAGGGAACAAAAAAGTGACACGCCAGAGTTGTGCTTCTGAAATATTGCTTTCACAGCTGGATAGAAGGTAGATTGGAGAGAAGAGAGACCAATCAGAAAAGGATTGAAATGATATAAGTGAGAAGAATGAAAACATGAATTAGGGTGGTGAATGTAATAGACAGAAAATAATGAAAAGAGATGGTAGTAAATAGAGTATGAACAAGAATTAGTAAAAATTAGAAACGTGGGGAAAGAATGAGGAATTGAAGATGATTCCAAGGTTTCAAACCTGGGTGATGTGTAACAGAAGAATATCATTATTATAATAGACTATTTCTAGCTTTGGTACTCATGCTACCATTCTGTGATGGAGGTACTGCAGGTTACAACCTCTTCAGAAGCTAGTGTGGCCAAAAAGTTCCTCCTCCTGCTGCTGACATGGTGATGAGACTCTCCAAACTGAGTTAAATGTAAAGCTTCCCCTGTTTGGCAGGATCTGTCAGAATTTGTATTCCTTTGGTATGACATTCAAGAAACCAGGGTCTCCTTCATGTCACAATGGGGCATTGGTGAAGGAATTTATTGGAGGTTTTGGTTTTACTGAATGAAAAGAATTGGTAACACTTGACACTTCCCCACTATGTTTACTTCTTTCCTTTCATAGCTCTGTTTGCCCTCTTTCTTTCTTGATTTCTTTTCCCACTGTCTCTTTCCCTTTCTTGTTTCTCTTCCATTTATATTTTAATGATTTTTTTCCTAGTTACAATATCAAAGATACTTAATTCCACTGACAACACTCAAGAATCAAGAATATTGTTGAATCCTCTCCTATACTTTTGAGTTACTCACTTGTTAATTCTCCTAAGTATATCTAAATCAATTGAGATTAATTTATCTGAATGCATTTTGTAAGCTGTAAGACACTCTACAAATATAAAGGACAACTATTATAATCATTGTTCACTCATTACATAAAGTGGTTTATCCTAAACAATATACCCAAATCATCATAATCAATACACCTTGGTCATCTACTAAAATGAATCAAAAAATGCTCTGCAGTCTGTTTTATTTTGTGTACTAACAGTAACTACAAATGTATTCCTCTATAGTCTCATTCAAACTACATTGAAGGAATACACTTTACAAAATGATTAATCATCCATAATCATTCATGATCATTAATCATTCAAAATACAGCATGTGCTTTAAGATGCTGGGGGTATTTTTACTATATAAATATCTAGTGGATTTAAAATCTGAAAGAAAACAAAAAAGTTAAAGCTGGCAGGTTGAATATTTTCAGAATTTAAAATCTATCCATGTATTTATGTATCATAAGGGAAAAATTATTCTGTCTTTGTTTATGTATTCATCATGCTCAGGCTTTTTCCCTTTCCCCACCACACTGCAAGGATATATCAGTGTGTCTGGGCCTCCAGTTAAATTCTGAAGGGAATGATACCTTGAGATGCATGCTCATATTTCTGTAGCCTCTAAGTGATTAGCTGAACTAGAAAAGTTGTGGAGAAAGTCATAATGTTGAAGGATCTTATTATTTAATTAAGAATCTAAACATAAAGATTATCTGTGGGAATTGAAATTCTCTTTATATATATGCATGAAAAACATACAAAAGTTCTATATATATGTATGTATACACACATGTGCACATACATATATTATAAATATGCAAATATATTTATGTATATATACACATTAAAACTTCTGTGGTTACCAAAAAACCCCAATTTGGAACAAAATGGGTCCCTATCAATTGGGAATGGCTGAACAAAGTATGGCATATAAATACTGCACCATTAAAAATGATATAAAGAATTGAGAGAAACTTGGAAAGACATATCAACTGATACAGAGTGAAGTAGGTAGAACCAAGAGAACACAATGATATTATTCTTTAAAAAAATACACCATTGAAAAATATCAGAACTCTGGTCAATGTAGTAAACAAGATTGACTAGAGGACATATTCCTTCTTTATGGTAGAGAGGTAGTGAACCATAGGTGTGAGAGAAGGGAAACCATTGACAGACACGACCAATGAGCATGTTGGTTTGTTTTATTTAACTGTACTTTTTTCTGAAAAGGGTGGGTTCTCCTGGTGGCAGATATAGAGTGAAGGGACAGAGGGAAATTACAATGTTTTAAAAAGCAACAACAAAATATTTTTTATTGTATTCATGAACTGAAGTATGCCTTAATAAGAGGATTTGTTCCATCAAACTTGGACTCAGTCAAAAGTATGTACCCAAGGACCTAGAAGGCCACAGGTTCCTCACCCCTGGCTCTAGACCAAAAGTCCTACGGAGAAAAAATATTCAGCTGCTAAATCATCAAAGAGCCAACTTCTTCAAAAATCAGTTGTACTTAATGCAAGGGGAATCACCCAAAATATTGACCAGAACACCAAATCAACTATAGCAAGGTGTGACAGACTTCTAATGAGTCTAATTCTAACTGTACTAATAACAAATGTTTTAAAAAACAAACATAAAGATTCCCTGATGTATAGGGCTTTGTCTTACTTGAACCACCCATCTTGAGCCCTGAAAAAACAAGTTCATGTGAAGGGACAAAACCATTGGAGAGGATGGGGTTATGGGACCTAAGCTGTAAAGGTTCCTAAAAGGAAAATACCATGTCTCTGAAAGCATCCCAGCCCCTGAACTTTCCCACATTGGCATTTCTGCCTGAGGCATCTGGCCCATCCAGGTCTACCTAGATACTCAGTAATCCTTTTAACTGTCCTTTCACTGAGGCTCTCCAACCACTTTCATTGTCTGCACCCGGCCCACCTCCAGCCATTTACCACTACTTAATCCCATCCAGATTTTCCTACTGTCTTTTCTTGTATATAAATGCCAGTTTTATCCTTACCAAACCCCAGATTTACTCATAATTTTGCCTGCCATACAATGTTACAATAACACCTCACTACTTTGACTGAAAGAAAGCTTTAGTGGTTGAATTCTTTAGAGACAGACTAGAACTGTACCCTTACATTTCAGGGTTCCCAGCATCTCAAACCACAACAGAGAGACCCCAAGTTTGTAATGTTGAAGGTTGTCCTAAGCCTTATACTGTAAGATTAAATGTATATAGTGAATGTATTGGGCCTTGAAGTCAGAAAATCTAGGTTGAAATTACCTCTCTGTCACTTAGCTAGGTGACCAGAGACAAGTCATTTTGCCTCTCCTAGTCTCAGTTGCTTTCATCTACATTATTTGCCTCCAGTTGTTCTTGTTAAGAAATTGTTTTACAAACCTTAGTATGATTAAAGTATCATTCTCATTTTTAATTTAAAAATTGCCAAGTTTCACTATTACAATGACAATTTTACTGAGATATTTTTATTTAAATATATCTGCTTATTTTTTAATTAAAAGAAGCTATATTGCACAAATTACATAATCAAATATTAATAAATAGGGAATTATAAATTTTGGAAACTGTAATTCAGCATTTTAGGAAAGACAACAGAAAAAGAATGAAAAAAAATAGATATTTTAATAATATTTTCCCGTATCACTTTGTGAAAAAAAATCCATTAGGTTTTGCTGTATATATGTGTGTGTGTTTTACTAAGGCAATAAGGTAATGACTTACAAATATTTTGCTGCTTTCCCATTTAAACCATGCTTTAAAACAAAACAAATCTTAAAGCAAAAATTAAATCTATACTTTATACAACATAGAATTAAAATTAAAAATGTAAATATACAAATGAAAGGAAATTCAAGAAACGAGGCTTTCTAGAAAAGAGGCAATTCAGTGAAATCTAAAAGATAACAAGGGAAAACTTAAAATCTTAAACCTCTGGCCCTGGATTCACTTCTCTAGGCCTTAAGTTTAGTCATCTATAAAACAAGGAGGTTGGATTCAATGACCTCCACTGTTCTCCACATGTCCCTCCACAGGTACACAAATAGCTACACTGTGGTAATTATTACATAATACTGTGGTATACATAATACTGTCTACTGATTCTAGGTCTTTAACTTAGAACACATGGGAAAATGGCAAGAAAAGTAGGATGGTGATGTGGTAAGAACAAAGGATAAAAAAGTGGATTGTCAGAGTACCCCACTGGTACACTCCTAATATTTGGAGAGATTTGAAGACCTCTAAAATGTTAAGTGGACCATCTGTGGTGAACTCTGGGGATGATGTGAATGAAAGTGGCACAGGATGGGGCAGGAATGCATAGATTGTGATCAGCATTATTGAAGAAAGGTCTTAAGTCAATGAGATCACAGGTCATTTGAGCATGTGAGTATGAATGCATGTTCTTATTTGGATTCAGAAGGCCAGTAGCATGATTTCTGCTAAAGTACATTATGGTAACCTGGAATAGTGGAATGAGCATTGGACCTTGATTCAAGTCCTGATTCTTATGCTGATGTGTCTTTAGTTAAGTCACTTAATCACCTTTAGCCTCAATTTCTTCATCTATAAAGGGAGGAGCAGAAAGAGAGGAAGAAAGGTCAGACTAAATTAACTCCAAGGTCTCTTCCAGCTCTTAATATTCTGTTGTTTTTCATCCTGCTGTGTTTTTTTACATTTGCTTACTGAATGTACTCACCCATCCACACATACATATTTTAAAATCTTCAATGGCTCCATATTTCTTTTGGTATAATTTTTCTTTTAATGTTCAGCCTAGCATTTAAGTCCCTCGATAACCTGGCTTTCACCTTTCTATTGTTATTTCCTATTATTATCCTTAATGTAATCTTTGTTCCAGTCAAATTAGCCTACTAGCTGTTCACCATATCCAATATTCCATCACAAGTCTTCTTTCCTTTGTTTTTTTTAATTAAATATATTTTTATCAATTAGTAAAAATTTATGTTCTCTACCTCTTGTTTACTCTCATTCCTATTGGGAAAAAAAAATAAATCCTTAGTCAAACAAAACAAATTCTTAAATTGTCCATGTCCAAAAAATATACATGTTCTGTTTTAGACACTAAGTCTATCCTCCCTCTGTCAGAAGATGGAGACAACAGTTCATCTTTTGTCTTCTGAAATGGTAATTTGTCATTATATTGATGTGACTGATGGGGTATAGTCTTGACCTCTCCTTGAATCTTCCCACTAGATGAGGCCTTTGCCTGAGGCCATAAACCTTTCATTATTGCTAGGCCCAAATCTCTAGGCTAGGTTACTCTTAACCTAGCCTAACCCTCCATTGTCTGGCTACTTCCCATCCTGGATCCTATCAAAATGTGTATGCCCAAATCTGTTACACTTAAACTAGCCTAGCCCTACATAGTCTGTTATCTCCAGGTAGCCTTCAGCTACTTCCCACCCCTAACCCCATTTTCTTGGTTCCTGGAGTCTGACCTCACCCCAGTCCCAGCAAAATCCTCCTCAGATTCCTCCTCAAGACCTTCCCTAAAACCCTCCTCCCATCACCCCAGCACCATCCTAGATCCCTCTCGCAATCTTTCTGTATATAAGTCTGATCTTGCCTCCATGAAGGTGGTCAGATTCAACATAGTTCAGTAGATTGAATCCGGCCTGTTTGTGAAAACAAGTATCACAAATGGTGAGATTCCTTAAGAGTCTACCCAATATTGGCTATGATGTATAAGTTGGCTGTAGTTCATTTGATAGTATGAGTGCATGAGTGCCTTTTGAAGCACTGCAGCCTTTAGTTTGTGACTAAGTTAAATATCTGTAATGTTTGAGGTGACTTTGCCTCTTTATATCTATAAGACTTTTACATAAACATAATCTTAATGTTTTATATTCCTATTTGAGAATACAGAGCTAATAATATCACTATCCTAGGAGGTTTATTCAGGTACAAAATCCCTGGGTATGGAACAAAAATTCTAAGACTGGGAACAAAGAGACTGAAGCAATCAGAAACAATAGTTTCAGAATGCCTTCCATTTGTTAATGAATTCAGGCAGGACTAGGGCTAATGGGTTTACTATGTAAATTCTGAATGAAAGTATCACAGTTTTTATTTGAATAGGGAGAGGTGGAGCATTGTTGATGCTCAAACTGAAATTTCACCATACCACTAAGGAAAACCATTCTCTTCAACCAATTAAAACACACTATCTTATTTGAGATGTATGATTTATTTTTCAATTAAAAGCTTTTTCCCCTTCAAAGACTCTACCCAATATGGTGAATCTTTAGTAAACTTTGTTTTTCTTTGGCTGTAAGAAGGCTTGAGTCTAATTCATTAGAGCAGGACCTAGAGTGTTGGTATTTTGGGGTCCCAAGCACCCATAAACCTCAACATATGGTTTCCTAAACCTCATCATGACTTAAGTCTTTCAAAGTTGTCTTTACAATGTTGTATAAATTGTCCTGATTCTGATCTGTATCAATTCATATGTCTTCCTAAGTTTTTCTGAAGCCATCTATTGCTTTGTTTCTTACAGTACAGCCATTCCTCAGTTGATGGGCATTTCCTTAGTTTCCACTTCTTTTTCCCCATGAAAAGAGTGGTTATAAATATTTTTGTACGTATGGGTCCTTTTCCTCTTTTTTTGATATCTTGGGAGTAAAGGTCTAGCGGCACTATTATTGGATCAAAGAAGATGCACAGTTTAATAACTTTTGGGTTATGTCAGGAAGCAGATAGATGGAATTCCATTCTTGTACACCTTCTCCCTCTGGAGAGCAGAGTAGCTAGCCTCTGGCACCAATTTCCTGCTTCCAACCTCCTTGCAAAGTTAAAATTTCTTTTGGAAAAGGGGAGGAAAAGATAATGCTAGATGCTAATTCTAATGCTAATTCATGTCTCCCTGTGAGTCACATAAGAGATAGCTACATTCTACTTGAACCTTGGTGGAATAAATAAGTAAAAAGTGTAAAACTGAAGATTCATAAAAGAAGGGATGATGAACAAAGCAAGATCTCAAAGAATATGGGAAAGAAAGAACTCAAGGTCCTAAGTGGGATGATTAATGCTGCCAGAGAGAACCAGTAATAAGTCAAGATGTAGATCTTGAGGAGAAGTGAGGAGCTACAGAACTTCTGATCTTCTCTATAATCTATCTTCTATGAGAAACTAGAATTGGGACTTGAGGAGAGTGAAGGTTTGGAATATATGTGGAGGCACTGTGATAGTGTAAGAAATGGGAGGAGGAGTTTTGTTTCCACAGAACTAAAGGTGTGCTTCCCCGCCCTCCCCCACCCCAGCTTTAGCAGAGACGAGGCCTCAAGGTCGGTCAGGTGAGAGGTCAGAGGCAGTCTGGGGAATTAGGGAGGCCAAACCTACTTGAACCAGTTCAAGCTTATCTAAGGTCTGGTCTTGGTCAAGAATCCAGGCCTAC
This sequence comes from Trichosurus vulpecula, assembly GCF_011100635.1. NCBI lineage: Eukaryota > Metazoa > Chordata > Mammalia > Diprotodontia > Phalangeridae > Trichosurus > Trichosurus vulpecula. The sequence continues at coordinate 283,685,589 of NC_050574.1, read as the reverse complement.
TCATTTGCATATGTTAAAGAGGGAAAGTAGGGGAAGTAAAAGAATATAGTTTAATCCTAAACTAAGACAAGGAAAATCTAATCAACTTCACTTTTGCTTCTGTACCCTTATTATCCTACCTGTATAAACTGTATAACCTAGGAAAACTATGTAAAAAACAAAGATTGTAAACTAATCATGACTCCAGCAGGAATGGAGGGAATGGTTACCCCTGCTCCTGCAGCTGTATCAGTGTGAGTGTTCCCATGAGCCCTACACCTGCTCTCTCAAGGAGCGTAATAAAATGCCTTCCTCTGCCCACTCTGGTCTTGAGTTCTTTGGGTGAGAATGGGCAAATCACATGGATTTTCCCAAGGTCAAGCGAAAGGAAGCAATAGGCAGCGGAAGTTCGCTGGGCTTACTCCCAGGTCTTGTCTTGGGGTGTCCTGTGATCTCCACTGTGGTGTTAAGAGGGCTACCACTCTGGATTGCCTTGGGGAACCCTGTGGTCTACACAGCCTTCTCGAGGGGACATCACTTGGGACTTCCGGCCCTGTCTTCGGGAGCCTTGTGATCTTACTGCTGTCCTAAGGGGCCATCGCTTGGGTCCTCCTTAGAGTCTGACCCCTAGGAGGCCCTGTGATCCCCACAGATTAAGGGGTGGCTTCAACTTGGTCTTCCTCGGGGAGTCCTGTGGTCTGTACAGCCTTCCCTAGGGATTATCACAGGGTTCTTCCTCAGGACTTTGGCCCTGCTTAGGAAGTCCAATGATTCCCAAAGCTGCGTGTTCTCACAATTTGGGGAAGTCCAGTGATCCCCCAAACCACGTTTCTCACAATAGGATGTTATTTGGAGATAAACAAAAAGATTGCTGCACAATGGTGAGGAACATGAGTAAAAAATGCTGAAGAAAAATAAAGGTGAATAACTAGGTAATTGATCTCCCTTGAGCCTTTTTTCCCCCAGTAAAACTTTATAACTCTGTAAGAATCTCTATAGATTCTCCTCATAAATCTCAAAAGTATACCTACCCCAAAGTAGCATTCTTGATTCTTTTTCCCCCCCTAATCCTCTGCCTATCATACTTTGTATTTTAGTACTCCCTGGTATTATTTTGGAGAGGGAAAAGGATGGGGGTTGGTTTATTTATTGAGGTTTTTATGAATATGTGTCCCCTTAGCTCTGAGAGACAGGGACTGTCTCACTTTTGTTTTTGTATGCCCCCAATACTTAGCAGTGTCTGGCTCATAACAGACACTTGTGATAAAGTGATTAGTTGACTCATGTCATTTACATCTGAAACTAGAGCAAAGGAAAAGATCCTCTTAAAAATAGATATGTTTTGAGAGAATTTAGCCTAGACTAGGATTACCTAGCAAGACTTTTGCATGTTACTTTGTAAATACAATATGTTTCTGAGGTGCAAAGGTCTTATATACAGGCAAATAATTATTTGTCCTACTCAGGATGCTACCATGTCATTTCCCTAGGCATCTATTCCTTTTAACCTATTCTCAACATCTCCCACCACATAGAGCCTCATGAATTGATGGTGCCATCTCCAGTCCTCCTGACCTATATCTTGCTACTGGGGCCCAGATGTCTCCAGAGGAGAAAGTGAGGCTGGTGACTTTGCACAGCCCTCACTCCCTTAAATCCAATTCACTTGCAAGTCATGACATCACCTTCCTGATGTCATGCTCCTCTTCAGGAACGAAGGACAAATAACAACAACATATAATAGAAATAAGTTTTATCAGTAGATAAACATAATTCAGAGAAAATCATTACTTATTAATGAACCTCACAATATCTTTCTACTTAGCAGATTAAAAAATATTTAGTGAATTGGGTTAGAGCTATCAGTAAGCTATAGAATGTTTACATGATGTTACCAAACTCATGATTCAGAAGTAATTCACTGAAATCCAAAAGATAATAAGGGAGAACTAATTAAAGAAAGAATTCTCTGACCCTTGACCTGATAGTCACTCCTTACACTGCCATATACAAGTCATCTCACTTCTCTGGGTGTTAAATGTATTTGTCTATAAATTAGGGGGCTGGATTCAATGATCTACATGGTTCTTCTCATCCTCACATTCTCACAAGAATTTGATTTGGAAAGGAACTCAGAGACCATCTTAAGTGTCACTTGATCCTCTGAGGTAGGAATAAGTATGTCAGCTTAACATGAGTAACCCCATTTTGTTTTATGCCTCCATTTTATGATCTAGTAGTTGTTTTCTAAGGAGTTTAGTGTAAAAAGATAAGCATTTGTGTAGTTTTGGGGAAATGATTTATATCCCCAAAATTTGATAAAGAAGTGATAAATACCTGCTAGTGAGAAACATCTCCCAAAAGTCTAGTAAACCACTAATAAACATTAGCTAATGATGTCAGGAAATTCTACCTTTCATTTGTAGTTTCCTTTCATCATAAGCTTAGGTATTAAATCAACAAGTACAATTTATAATGTAACTTATAAATGCCCATAGCCAGAAACAGAACAACAACAAAAACAAAAATGCCTCTCTTTGGTCATTATTAGGACACTCACTCAGAAATGAGAAAATAGAAGTGTCCCATGTTCGCTCTAGATAGTGTTGACTGACCAAGACTTGTCAGAATGTTAACTTGGACAGAAACACATGGTCCTTGGATGGACAGGGAGGGAACCTTGTGGTAAGCTCCAATAGGAGACAGCTTTAGGACTCATGTTGGTAATTTCTTCCTAGAAGAATTGATGCTTATATTGTTGAATAGATAATTGCATGCTTTCAGTTAATAGAGTTATTGTATAAATTGAGGAGTGTAAATCTAATTTAGTATTTCCATTGTACTAGTATGCATGTTTAACTGTCATGCTGGCTGCACCACATATTATGTCCTCTTATACATAATTTTTATCCTCATATGGAAACAAAACTGCCTCACCCTTTTAAGAATACCACCGTTCTTCCAATTACCCAGGTTTGCAAGTGTATTGGCACTTGAACTCTCATTTGCACTCATTCCATGTATTCAATTTGTTAATAATAGACTGAGATGTCATTTCAATGGTCATTTCTACTTTCACAATGTCTTTCATAAGTCTCTTCTCCATTCACACAGCCTCTATGCTTGTATGGACCCTTTTCAATTTTCACCTGGACTTCAAGCAAAGCCTTCTGATTTATCTCCCTACCTCAACTCTTTCCCAACTCCAATTCATCCTTCACTCAAATGCCAAAGTTATTTTCTTAAAGTGCAGGTCTAATATGATACTCCCTTACTCAATAAAAGTCCAGTGATTCCCTATTACCTCTAGGATCAAACACAGACTCCTTTGTCTTCTAAAGCTCTTCACAATCTCATTCCTCCCTATTTCCCAGTATTCTTACATTTTATTCTTGTCCATATAATATACATTCCAGCGATACTGGACTATTTGCTGTTTTTCACATGCGGCAACTACATCTTCCAACTCCAAATCTTTGTACAAGTTGCCTTCCTCATTAGAACGCATACCCTTAAGGAAAGTGACTGTGTGGTGATTTTTTTCTTTCTTTCACTCCCTTAACATTTAGTATAATGTGTAGCACTTAGTAGGTGGTTAATAAATTCCTATTAAGTGATTGATTTAAATCACCAGTTGTAAAGGTCAAAGGACATTAATATTAGCTCCCTTATTAGAAAGTTAAGAATCAGAGAATCTCATAGATGAGCAGGACCTCAGAGATATATAGTACAATCTATGACCATCCATCCTTTGCTTGAAGACCTGCAATGAGGTGAAACCCACTATCTTTCCCAAGGAAATATATTCCACTTTTGAATGAAGTATTATGAAATTTTCCCTTAAATTAAGTCTAAATGATCCTCTTTGTAGCATCCATATATTGCTTATACTTCTGGTTTCTGTACACAAGCAGCATATCTATTTCTCTTTCTGCTTTTCAGAGGGTTGTGCCCCATCTCCAAGGCATTCTTCTTTTTCTATGCTAAATATCTCCCTGCTGTCACATGGATCTTCATGTAACACGTAAACTCTTCCTCATGCTGGCTATCATCCTCTGGATACTCTCCAACTTGTAATATCCTTAAAATGTGGATTCAGAAACCAGACTATTTCAGGTAACTTCTAGGATTTTAAAATCCTGAGTGACTATCATGGTAATGCTGATTGGCAGCACAAAGTTTCTTTTCATAAGACTTAAGGGATAAAATTCATATCACACAAACATTTTAAAGATGGAAATGGATTTAATTAGTAAATTAAAATCCTCTGTGTTATGTAAACTGCTCTAAGCACTTAATGTGTATCCAAGACTGAGCCATAAATCTTAATTGAGAATATTTAGTTTAACAATGGGTAGCTGGGAATGTTGATTTGTATTTAAAGAAAACAAAGTTATTCAGCCCAAACTGCCTGAAGGCTGTAATTACTCACTCTTTAGAGCTACAGACTCCTAAAATGCCAAGTTGGGTGTTTTGATAAGATTATGATGCACTTCTATTTCAAGTATGTCACACATATGGATTTAAAAACAAACAAGTTAAGTGAGCTAGTCATTTAATAAAATAGTGCTTGATTTCCATCACCAATATAAAATAAATCACCAAACTCAACAACCAATAGACCACTGAGCTTGGAGTCAAAAAGCCCTGAGTTCAAAAGTCACCTCAGATGCTTCTTAAGATAGTTCCTGTGTCTCAATTTCCTCATCTGTAAAATGAACAGGTTGAACAAGGTGGCCTCTCAGGACTCTTCCACCTTTAAATCCATGATGCAAAATGACAGCCATTAAATGTTCTTTTTAAACCCCCGAAATTCAACAAGAATTCTGATGGGCAGAGGTAATCCTAAGAAAAGACTGTGTTGTTGGTGAGATTCATCATTCCTTTCCCATAAAGCCCAGTGCTTTCTTCCATGACAAGGAAGGCCAGGTCCACCACCGGGTCTACCATTCAGCATCACTAAGTGCTCACTGCCATTCCTCTTCCCTTTCTTCTACCAATATTTACTTTACAGAATCACAGAACTGGAAGGAACCTTAACCTAGCACACAGATTTTTAACCTAGGATCCCAATGATGTCTGTGAACTTCGATAAATTAAATACATCTTTATTTTCACTGATCTTGAACTAAAATTTAACATTTCTTTCAATTATCACCATGGTGAACAAACTACACAAGTATTAGGCTTCCCTCAACTGCCAAAAAGATCTATGACACGAAGAAAAGTAGGAATGATGAGGGCACAGTCTCTGGGAACCCCCTTGAATCTGGAATACAGTCTCTGGGAGCCCCCTTGAACTCTCCTTGAATCTTCCAATTAGATCTGGCCTTCCCCTAAGGCCACAAGCCTCACATTATCATTAGGCCCAAATCTCTACCTAGCCTCACCCTTTGTTGTGCAACTACTTCCCACCCTTAATCCCATTACCTCACCTTGCCCTCCTTGGACTTCCCCTCAAGACCCTCCCTAAACCCCTCCTCTGCTCACCCCAGACCACCCCTCAATCCCTCCTACAATCTCTGTGTATATAATCTCCATCTTGCCTCCATGAAGGTGCTCAGATTCAATCTAATTCAGTAGGTTGAATCTGGCCCACTTGTGGAAACAGGTGTCACAAGAGGGGGGGATTTCTTAAGACAGCCCATTGTGGTGAATCCCTAATAAACTTTCTCTTTTCCCTTGGCTGAGAAGGCTTGAGTCGAATTCTTTCGGCAGGACCCGGTGCGTCAATATTTCGGGGTGCCGAGCACCCCTCACCCTTAAACCTCTTCAGGAGCTCATATTGTATTACTACCACAAGTTTTCCCTTTATTCATAAGAAAATAAAGGCTCAGAGATGAAGTGATAGAATCAAGATCATATCACTAGGAAGAGGCAGTGATAGAAGTATAATCTGAACCCAGGTCCTTGGAATCCATAATTTAATGTGCTTTCCACAGCATTGTACTCCACTCTTGCAAGGTCCTGGTCTTTTGTTTATTTCTTTTAACTAAATGCCTAGCTAGCTAATTGCATAAACTATAGTGCCTATCAGAATTTTTTGCACATAGAAACATTCATTATTTTTTTTTTGAATGGATAAATTACTCTGTTGAATCACTAGCCACGTTGTATTTGGACCCAAAGGATCTGATTTTGAATCTTGACTCTTCTATTTACTACGTAGTATTTGTTTGGGAGAAGTCACTTAAGGTCCGGGGCTTTTATTTCCTTGCCTATAAAATGAGATATTTTAATGACTCCTCTGCTTGCACTAAATCTATGATAGTATGATAAGAGACAAATACATTATCCTGCCCAGGTGAAATACACACATACATACAATGTAGAGAGGCAGCTAGATGGTGTAGCAGATAGAGCGCCAAGCCTGGAATCAAGAAGTCTCATCTTCCTGAGTTCAAATTTGGCCTCTGACACTTACTAGCTGTGTGACTCTGGGCAAGTTTTTTAATCCTGTTTGCCTCAGTTTCCTCATCTGTAAAATGAACTGGAGAAAGAAATGGCAAAGCACTCCAGTATCTTTGCTAAGATAAGCACAAATGGGGTCACAAATAGGTGGACATGACTGAAAACAACTGACACAAGGTAGAGGGGGCTTCACAGTGACATTGCTTTACCATGGAGTGACTCAATAGTGAGAATTTCAGATAACACAACAGGATGATGAGAAAGAGAACTTTGAACAATCAGGGGTTTTAGAACATAAATCATGCCCTGTGCATGGCTATGTAGGAGGATCAAATGAGACAATGTATAAAGTGCTTTGCCAACCTTAAAAGGCTATATAAATACTCTGGATTGTTATTATTATCACCTACTCTTCTCATACAGAAAGCCAGGCCAACTTCTAGGAGAAAAGTTCTACAAATACAACAGTAATGATGATGATGATAATCATAGGTGACATTTATATAGTGCTTTACCGGTTCTCAAAGCACTTTCTTAGGCCTGTGAAGTAGATAGTCCATGACCTCTGCAAATAGAGTTTCTCTCCCTATTTGCTATACTGAAAATACTTAGTTTTCTACATAGAAAAGAAAAATAGAACAAAGAATCAAAAAGCCTTCCTTCCCCAATATCACAGATTAGGAATAATTTTAGGGAAGACAATCTAAACTAATAAGATCCTGAATCTAAGATTTTTTTAAAAAGTGATTCTTTTTCTTTCAAATAAACACAATGAAATCAATGACTAAATGCCATTTTCACAGAGTCCTCCAATGTGCTGAAATTCATATATATAAAATACCCTTCTAGAAGTAGCATGTTAATTGTATATGTGTAATCAGGTGCCACACAGTGAATAAAAGTGCTTGAAAATGGGTTAGGCATTCAGCTTGCGTTGTTTGCTTTTTATTTGCTTAACATCCTTTTTTTTTTTCATAGACAATAGCAAGGTAAACAATTTCAGCCTACATCAGTGTCAGAATCATAATGTTTTTTTCCAAGTTAATAAGACCCACAAAAATAGTGGGTTATTGAACAAGCAACTGAATGTTTTTCTTTATCTATTTCATACAATCTTATTCTGAGGCAGTATGGTACAGGGAAAAGATGAAATTGAAAACTGATACACCTTTTTAATTCTCTATTATTTATCAATTATTGATTTAGAATGGTATTTAATCATTGAAATCTGTACTTAGAATTAGTTTGATGTAAAAGAATTTGCCTACTGAACATTAGAGTCTATAAGATGGTTTGAATTCTTTGCTTTTTTCAGTCATTTCAGACTTTTCATGATCCAATTTGGGGTTTTCTTGGCAAAGAATGGTTTGTCATTTTCTTTTCCAGCTCATTTTACAAGCACACAGGGTTAAGTCATTTGCCCAGGATCACACAGCTAGGAGGTGTCTGAGGCCAGATTTGAACTCAGGAAGGTGAGTCTTCCTGACTGCAGGCTAGGCACTCTATCCACTGCTCCACCTAGCTGCCCTTGACTTCTTTATAAGAGTTTAACCTTCGCATTTCTCTGTGCTACAGCTGAGACTCACTGACTCAATATGGTCATAAGATGTTCAGCCTGGAGGCTATTAGCCTAGCCTAGGACCACTGTTGTATACATGGTCACTGACACAGGACTTTCTAGAGGTCGTTGACTAACTCTGTTTTCTGTTACCATGAACTTTGGAAACCCCCTTTTGTAAGCAAGTCAGTATGATTATGCTAAATGTAAGCTTACCCTATACCTTTACCAACTGTATAAAAGACTTCTCTGTCTGTTCTAATTCATCCTCAGCCACTGAGGGTCTTTGGATCTCAATTTATTGGCAATTGCTAGCCTTGGTAAATAAACTGATAATCATCACACAACTTCCAGGAGCCAAGATCGCAGGGTAAGCAGTAAATTGCTGTAACTCTCCTATATTCGCTCTCAAATAACAGTAAGACAGTGCCGCAAAATAAATCTTAGAACAGCAAAAACAGCAAAAAGATCGGGTGAAACCATCTTTTAAACTAAGAAACTAGAAAGATCTCAAAGAAAAGTCTGTCTCAGGTAAAAAAGGAGTACAGTCCAGAACAGGAAACATCCTAGCAAACCAGCAGCAAGCCCTACCTCAGCAAACTGGCAGAAAAGTCTGAGTCCCAGTGTGGTGGAGCAGGCAAAAAACAAACAAACAAACAAACAAAAACCACCATGTGCCTCTGCATAGCCAGGGGAATGCACAGACTCCAGCTCTGAGTGCTTCAGTATAGCTCCAGGCAGAGAGGCACCCTCCAGCAGCCAGACCTCTGTGTGCTTCAGTATAACCCCGGGGAAACACAGAAACACCCCACTGGCCTCAGCACACACTAGACACCACTAGGACCCCAGCTAAGCACCAGGCAAGCTGCCAGACCTCAATGCCCTCCAGCAGCACCAGCCACCCTTTACCCAATGCCCTCAGTACAGCACCAGACATGAGGGTTCCCCTGTGGGCCTCAGGGCAACATCAGTGCAGCACCAGGGCCTGCAGCCACTGGCACAAGAAGCCTGAGACAGTACTCCTTCCACCCTCAGAGTGGAGTTCAAATTTAAAAGAAAGAAAAAAGGCCAGAAAAGATGAGCAAAAACAACAAAAGAATCTGACCATAGAAAATTATTATGGTAACAGGGAAGATCAAGACACAAACTCAGAAGAGGATGAGAATGTCAAAATACCTATGGGCAAAACCCCAAAGAAAAACATGAAGTGGTGTCAAGCCCAGAAAGAACTTGTGGGAGAACTCAAAAAGGAGCTTAACAATCATATAAGAGAGGTAGAAGAAAAACTGAGAAAAGAAATGAGAATGATGTAAAAGAATTTTGGAAAAAAAGTGTCAACAGCTTGGAAAAAGAAAACAACGCTTAAAAAGTAGAACTGGCAAAATGGAAAAGGATATACAAAAATCACTGAAGAAAACAACTCCTTAAAAAGTACAATTGCCAAATGGAAAAGGAAGTACAAAAGCTAACTGAGGAAAATAACTCCTTAAAATTTAGACCAGGGCAAGTGGAAGGTAATGACTCTATGAAACATGAAGAATCAATAAAACAAATTCAAAAGAATGAAAAAATAGAAGAAAATGTAAAATACCTCATTGGAAAAACAACTGACCTGGAAAATAGATGTAGGAGAGACAGTGCCAGAATCATTGGACTGCCTAAAAGCTATAATCAAAAGGAGTGTCTTTCAAGAAATTATGAAGGAAAACTGACCTGATATCCTGGAACCAGAAGGCAAAATAAGCGTCAAAAGAACCCACCATTCACCTCAGGAAAGAGATTCCAAAATAAAAATTCCAAGGAACATTATAGCCAAATTTCAAAAGTATCAAGTCAAGGAAAAAATATTACAAGTAGCCAGAAAGAAATAATTCAAATGTCAGGGAGTCACAATCAGGATTACACAGGACTCAGCAGATGCAACATTAAAGGATTGGAGGTCATAGAACATGATATTCCAGAAGACAAAAGAACTAGGACTACAACCAAGAATCACCTACCCAGTGAAATTAAATGTAATGCTTCAAGGGGAAAAAGAAAGGTCATTCAATGAAATAGAAGGATTTCAAGTTTTCAAAGGAAGAAGACCAGAAGTTAAGTGAGTTAAGGTTCACAATAGAGAGAATTATGAAATATAATATAGATAATTTGCATTATATTAAAAAGCATTTGCATAAACAAAACTAATACAACAAAAATTAGTAGGAAAGCAGAAAGCTGTGAAACAATCTTTACAGCAAGTGCATCTGATAAAGGCCTCATTCTTCAAATACATAAAGAACTGTGTCAAATTTATAAGAATACAAGCCATTCCCCAATTGATAAATAGTCAAAATTTATGAAAAGAGTGCTTTCAGATGAAGAAATCAAAGCTATCTATAGGCATATGAAGAAGTGCTCTAAATCACTATTGATTAGAGAAATACAAATTAAAACACCTCTGAGGTACCACCTCACACCTCTCAGAATGTCTAATATGACCAAAAAAGGAAAATGATAAATGTTGGAGAAGATGTGGGAAAATTGGGACACTAATGCACTGTTGGTAGAGCTGTGAACTGATCCAACCATTCTGGAGAGTAATTTGGAATTATGTCCAAAGTACAACCAAATTGTGATACCCTTTGATCCAGCAATACCAGTACTATGTCCATATCCCCAAAAGATCATTAAAAAGGGGAAAGGATCTAGATACGCAAAAGTATTTATAGCAGCCCTTTTTGTGGTGGCAAAATATTGGAAATTGAGGGGATGCCCATCATTTGGGGAATGGCTAAACAAGCTGTGGTACATGAACACAATGGAATACTACTGTCCAATAAGAAGTGATGAACAGGCAGATTTCAGAAAAACCCAGAAAGACTTGTATGAACTGATGCAAAGTGAAATGAGCAGAACGAGGAAAACATTGTACACAGTACCAGCAACATTGTGTGATGATGTACTATGAATGACTCAGTTCTTCTCAGCAACACAATGATCCAAGACAAATTACAAAGGACTCACAAAGGAAAATGCTATCCACATTCAGATAAAGAACTGATGGACTCTGAATGCAGATCAAAGCGTACTTTTTTTAAAAAATACTTTATTCTTTTTCCTGTTTTTCCCCCCTTTGGTCAGCTTCTTCCTTCACAACTGTGACTACTATGGAAATGTGTTTTACATGATAGCACATGTATAATGTATTTCAAATTGCCTACCATTTTAGGAAGAGGGAAGGGGAGGGGAGGGAAGGAGAGAGAAAAAAATGAAACTCAAAATCTTGTAAAAATGAATGCTAAAAATTGTCTTGACATGTAATTGGGAAAAAATACTATTTAAAAACAAACAAATAAATAAACTGATCATTCTCAGAATTTTCTGCTTCAGTTTCTCTTCATTGAAGATTTTTATCATGACAAGAGCACTAACCTTGAGATCATGGAACATGAGTTCAAATACTAGGTCTGCCATTTATTATTTGTGTGACTTTTAGTCAAATTATTTAACCTTACTTGGCCTCAGTTTTCTCATCTATGAAATAAAGGGGGCAAAATAGATAAATTCTACAGTCCTTTCTAGTTCTATATCTATGATCCTATAATTATCTTCTACCCATTTCTCACTTTAGGGAGACTTGGTTTACAAATTTTCCCTTTAATGGACAAGAGATTTTATGCTTATTTCCAACTGTATGAACAAATTTCTCCATATTCATCCTTGTGGAATAAGTACACTTCTCTGAAGACATAAGTCTCCTACCTTGCCTTTAGGTCTTCCCACCTAACCCTTCTACCATACGTTACATATCCTCCCTGCTGCTACCACCAGCTTTCTATTGTGATGTTGTCCTTTTGCTAGGGTCACTTACCCTGAAAATCCTGAGGACACATTTTCTGGAAAACAGGTCATGTCTTTCCACACCAGCATACTACTCTCTACCCTTTATGCAGATTTATGCCCCATGGACTATATTTATGGAATCACTATAACCAAAGTTGAATGTGCTAGACTGAAAATCAGAAGATTTGACCTTGAATCTTGGCTCTGCCATAAACTAGCTACATGACGTATGGTCAAGTCAGGTCAACCCTCTTGGCCTCAGTTTCTGCAACTATAAAATAAGGAGAGAGGTCTAGATAATATTTAAAGTTCCCTCCAGTTCTATATTTCATGAATTTTGATTACATTTTAGACAACCTATCAAGAAGAAGAGAGGCAGCTAGGAAGAACAGTGGATTGAGCACTAGATCTGGACTCAGGGAAACCTGAGTTAAAATCCAGCCTCAGATATTTACTAACTATGTGATCCTGGGCAAGTCACTTATCCTCTGTCTTCTCTGTTTCTTTATCTGTAAAATGGGGATACACACACATATGCATGTATACATATATGCATCATATATATATACATATATATATATGTAGGTATACATGCATGAATTTTAAAAGTAACTACTTCTCAGGGTTTGGTTTATTTTTTTTTTGAGATATTTGTAAAGATATATTTGTAAAATGCTTTGCAAATTTTAAAGCACTATAATATGTAAATGCTAGCTATTATTATTAAGAAAATTAAAAGGTTGCTAACTCCAATTTTGCCATTTCCTGACTAATGTCTGCTAGATGTTCTAATAATATCACCAAAATACCAAAGGAGTGCAGAAAACAAAAAAGAAAAAAAGAAAAAAAGAAAAGAAAATAGCAGCAAGGGAAAATACATAGCTAATTTGGAAATAAAAGTCTTTTTTTCACCTTCATTAGACATATGTTATAAGAGCTGCCAGCTATTATGATATTTCAGATACTCATTTTGATAAGGAAAAGTATTTATCAAAAAGCAGTACTACTGCTTATTTTTTATTTAAACAATTTATTTATTTTTAGTTTTCAACATTCACTTCCACAAGATTTTGAGTTCCAAATTTTCTCCCCATCTCTCCCCTTCCCCACCCAGAGACAATTTGCATTCTACTTACCCCTTCTCCCAATCTGCCCTCCCTTCTATCACTCCCCACCCTTTATCCCCTTCCCTTCTGTTATCCTGTAGGGCAAGATAGATTGCCTGTATATCTTATATCCCAGTTGCAGGTAAAAACAAATTTTAAACATTCATTTTTAAAACTTTGAGTTCCACTTTCTCTCCCTCCCTCCCTCCCCACTCACCCTCATTGAGAAGGTAAGCAATTTTGATATAGGTTATACATGTGTAGTCATGCAAAATACTTCCATAACAGTCATGTTATGAAAGGCTAACTATATTTCCTTCCATCCTATCCTGCCCCCCATTTATTCTATTCTCTCCTTTGACCCTGTCTCTCCTCAAAAGTGTTTGCTTCTGATTACCTCCTTCTCCCATTTGCCCTCCCTTCTATCATCCCCTCTCTTATCCCCTTCCTCTCTACTTTCCTGTAGGTAAGATAGATTTCCATACCCAATGGAGTGTGTATGTTGTTCCCTCCTTAAGCCAAATCTGATGAGAGTAAGGTTCACTCATTCCCTCTCACCTACCTACTCTTCTCCTCTGTTGCAAAAGTTTTTTCTTACCTCTTTTATGTGAGATAATTTACCCCATTCTACCTTTCTCTTTTTCCTTCTTCCAGTACATTCCTCTCTCACCCCTTAATTTTATTTTTTAGATAGTATCCCTTCATATTCAACTCACTCTGTGCTCTCTCGTTCTCTCTCTCTCTCTGTCTCTCTCTGTCTTTCTCTCTCTCTCTGTCTCTCTCTCTGTCTCTCTCTGTCTCTCTCTATCTCTCTGTCTCTCTCTCTCTCTTTCCCTCTCTCTCCCCATCTCTCTAACTCTTTCTCTCCCTTTCTACCTCCCTCCCTTTTTCTCTCTCTCCATACACACACACACACACACACACACACACACACACACACACCCCTCCAACTACCCTAATACTGAGAAAGGTCTCATGAGTTAAAAATGTCATCTTTCCATGTAGGAATATAAACAGTTCAACTTTAATAAGTCTCTTATGATTTCTCTTTCCTTTTTACCTTTTCATGCTTCCCTTGATTCTTGTATTTGAAAGTCAGATTTTCTATTCAGCTCTGGTCTTTTCATCAAGAATGCTTGAAAGTCCTCTATTTCATTGCATTTCCATTTTTTCCCTGAAGTATTATGCTCAGTTTTGCTGGGTAGGTGATTCTTGGTTTTAATCCTGGTTCCTTTGACCTCCAGAAATTATATGTCAAGCCCCCCAATCCCTTAATGTAGAAACTGCTAAATCTTGTGTTATCTTGATTGTGATTCCACAGTCCTTGAATTGTTTCTTTCTGGCTGTTTCCAATATTTTCTCCTTGACCTGGGAACTCTGGAATTTGGCTATAATATTCCCAAGAGTTTTCCTTTTGGGATTACCTTTAGAAGGTGATTGGTGGATTCTTTCAGTATCTATTTTCCCCTCTGGTTCTAGAATATCAGGGCAGTTTTCCTTGATAATTTCTTGAAAGATAATGTCTAGGCTCTTTTTTTGATCATGGCTTTCAGGTAGTCCAATAATTTTTAAATCCTCTCTCCTGGATCTGTTTTCCGGGTCAGTTGTTTTTCCAATGAGATATTTCACATTGTCTTCTATTTTTTTTTCATTCTTTTGGTTTTGTTTTATAATCTCTTGATTTCTCATAAAGTCATTACTTTCCATTTTCTTCCATATAATTTTTAAGGAATTATTTTCTTCAGTAAGCTTTTGGGCTTCTGTTTCCATCTGGTCAATTCTGCTTTTTAAGGCATTCTTCTCCTCATTGGCTTTTTGGACCTCTTTTGCCATTTGGATTAGTTTATGTTTTTAAGATGTTATTTTCTTCAGCATTTTCTTTTGGTCTCCTTTAGCAAGCTGTTGACTCATTTTTCATGATTTTCTTGCATCACACTCATTTCTCTTCCCAATTTTTCCTCTACTTCTCCTACTTGATTTTCAAAATCCTTTTTGAGCTCTTCTGTGGCCTATGATCAATTCATATTTTTTCTTGGAGGCTTAGGATATAGGAGCTTTGACTTTGTTGTCTTCTTCTGGTCATATGTTTTGATTTTCCTTGTAAGATTCTATAGTCTGATTTTTCTGCTGCTGTTTGCTTATTTTCCCAGACAATTACTTGAGTTTTTAGCTCTTTGTTAAAGTAGGTCTCTGTTTCCAGTGTGGAGAGTATACTGTGCCCAACTTCAGGGGGTTTTGTGCAGCTGTTTTCAGAGATATTTCCAGGGATCTGTAAATTTTCAGTTCTTCCAAGGTTGTGGGATGAAAAGAGAGATGTTTACTTCTTTCCTGGCCTATGCTCTCATCTGTGAGTGACCACAAGCACTCTTTTCTGTCTTGGAACTGTGAGGGGGATTTCCTCTTCACCACTGCCACAAGCTCCACCACACCAGTGCTCCACCTCACCCCAGGCCTGCCACCCAGGACTGTGACCCAGATCCAAGCATGGGCAAAGCAACAGAATCCTGCCATCCCCCTCTGATGAGCCACTGGATCCCCCCAGCATCTATGAGCTGAGAGCCCTGGAAGCAGCCACTGTTGCTGCTGCTGCTGCCACTGCCACCACCACTTTTGCCACCCTGGGGCTGGGGCTGGACCATGCTCTTCTCTCACTCAGGACCCACAGGCCTTTCCTACTGACCTAAGTTGTCTTTGGCATTTCTGGGATGAGAAGTTTGGAAACTGCCACAGCTGCCAGTGATTCAGTGCCCTGAGACATGCTCTGTCCCTGCCTGTGTTGGCACAGCCTATGCTGGACTGTGCTCCTCTCTCGGCTGGTGCAATAGATGTTTCCTGTCAACCTTCCAAGTTGTCTTGGGCTGGAAATTTGTTTCATTCTGTCATTTTGTGGGTTCTGCTACTCTAGAATTTGTTTAGAGTCATTTTTTACAGGTTTTTGGAGGGGTTTGGGGGAGAATTCAAACAAGTTCCCGCTTTTACTCCCCCATCTTGGCTCTGCCCCGATGCTACTGTTTAAATGGGATTTGTGAAAAAATCTTGAGGCTATTCAATCTAGCAAGTAACCCACAAGAGATTGAAGTCAAATTTTAACTTTTAATTTAAACAAGATCGTGTATGTATATAGCCTTTGCAAAACTCAAGGTACTATACAAAAGTACTTAAAAAACAACTTAGTTAATGTTGTAGTTTGCTTAAGTAAACGAAGGTTTTTGCAGAATTCCAGAAGCACCTACTATGTGCCTGCTCCCAAGAAGCTCACAGTCTAATGGGAAAGACAATGTGCAACCATCTATGTACTCTCACTCTCTCTGTCTGTCTGTCTCTGTCTCTCTGTCTCTCACACACACATGCACACGTATATAGATGTATATGGGAGGGAATCTCATAAAGAAGGCAGTAAAATTAAGGAAGATGGAGAAAGTTCTTGAAGAAGATGGACTTTGGCTAAAATTTGAAAGGAATCTAGAGAAGTTAGCAGGCAGAGATGAGGAAGAAGAGAGTTCCAGGCATGAGGTATAGCCCATGAAACCCTCCAAGTCAAGAGTTTGAGAGTCATGCTCAGGTGATGGCAAGGAGGCCAGTGGAAGTAAGGTGTTAAGACTAGAAAGGTGGGAAAGGGCCTGGTTATGAAGGGCTTTAAAAATCAGAGTATTTTATATTTGATCCTGGAGGTAATAGGGAGCTATTGAAGTTTATTAAATGTATGATGCCAATTTTGCTTATGTCTCTTTACGTTTCTTCTTTCTTGATTTTAGGTGAATGATTATCAGATACTGATTAGACTAGGTCAGGTATGGGGAACCTGTGACATTGAGGCCACGTGTGGCTTTCTAGGTCCTCCTGTGTGGCCTTTTGACTGAGTCCAAGTTTTACATAACAAAAAGATTATTATGTAAAACTTGGACTTAGTCAAAAGGCTGCATCTGAGGACCTAGAAGGCCACATGCGGCCTCAAAACCACAGGTTCCCCATACAGGACTAGGTTGTAACCTTGTGAGCTTTAATAGCTTTAATAAGTGGACAGAGTCATAAAAGTTCTCTTCAGCAAGCAAAGCTTGTAGCAGCAGTAGCTGAGTCTGATGAAAAGCCAGGTGTGAGGAGTGACTTCCTTGACTCAACCCAAAAGTGAATCAGTCAATCAAGTTGGCTGCTAAGATGCTTTCTAAAAGCAAGAGAATGGCTCATCTGTGTTAAGCATGCTTATGGCAAACTTGGTGGGGACTTTTTGAAGGAATAAATGGACTCTCTAAGGCAGAAAATATCCTTTTCCTAGGTTGAGGGGGTTGGAATATTTTATAGTAACTACTTTAAGTGTGAGTCCATTTCCCCGGGGACCATGCAAATGTGTATTGAGAAGATTTCAACCTGGTTCTTGGGGACATGTCTTCTATTTTGGTCCTTGTTATACTTTCTTATTTAATATTACTTTATAAAAATCTAGTTGATGTTAAATGGTTAATTGATATTGGTGAGATGTTCACCCCTTGACTGATACTGGGGGAACACAAAAGATGAAAGTTTATACTGATATTATAAAAATAAATTCAACTCTCAGGAATCCCTAGATCCCTTAGGGGAGCAATAATTAGCTAGTCATACTCTGTGGACCCAACTTGCTAGTCTGACTGCAAGGTGGGAGAGTGGGTCCCAGTTCCTGAGCTACATAAGTCATGTGAAGAACATAGCTATTTTAAATGAAATGAAATTAATAAAATAACATTTATGAAGTATTTACTATGTGCCAAACATTGTGCTAAATACTGCAGATACAAATAGAAAGGCTGAGATAGTTCCTCCTTTTAAGTATCCTATACTGATGTTGGGAGACACAACACAGAACAGAAAGGTCAGCTACAAAGCAGATGGAAAGGCTATTAATTCTTAAGGGTACAATGGTGGGATGGATGGCACATCTAGATATTCTCAGTATATATAATTAGGACAAATAGCAATGCCAGGCAACTTCATTCCACAGATACAGGGCAAATCATAAAGTCTGGAGAAATTTAGAATTCATTGGCAGAATATGTAGCAAAGCCTGAACTTTTAACTCATTGGAAAGAATAGAATCACTGACTCCCATCTCATTAATGGCCCATGAGAAGTGAAGCAGCCTGAATTATGGAGGGAAGGTGCCTTTGATGCTGGCAAAGCTTACCATGTAGACATCTCAAATGGGTTCTCTGATGGCTCAGGATCAGGGAAGTATACATTGGGGAAAGGTAGTGTGCCCCGACTGGTGTCAGTATGTCCTGCCTCCTGGCCTACTGGGACTTGCATTGGATGGAGAAGGTGTAACTCTAGTTGAGCCTTGAAGAAAGAGCAGGATGTTGAGGAGCAGAATAGGGTATGGAGCGAATTCCAAGTAATGGAGATGGCTTCCAAAGATATATAAAGGTGGGAAAAGCTAGCAGTCTAGTTTTATTGGAACAAATAGATCATTGAGGGGAATAACATAAAATTAGACTTGTAGTTGTAAGTGTGAAGAGTCTCAAATGCCAGGCTAAGGAACCTTTTGTCTTGTAGGCACTGTATGGCCACTGAAGGTTTTTGAGCAGGAGAGCAATTCATTTAGACTTCTGTGCCTGAGGAAAAGTATTTTGGCAGTTAAGTGGAAGTCAGATTAGAGAATGTTGAAAACAAGTTTGAGGAGAGTACTGTCAGTTATTATAGTGACAATTATTATATATAGCTATTATAGTATCTAGCTAAGAGGAAATGAAGGGCTGAATCATGAAACCATGCTGACCGGCTTGGCAAGAAATTGATGCTCCATAAACTCCATTGGGCCTTCACTGTATCAAGGTCATGCTTATATACCTCTATAAACAACTTTCTATCCCACTCAATAGAGAGGGTATTCTAAACTACTCTATCCTTCCCCAAACTTCCCGTAGCACTCCTTGTCCTACCATTTCTGCTGATAAACTAGTCTCATGCTCTATTTTGTGATTTTCTCCGCTTTTGTTCAATAACTCTTAAATGGGAGTGAAGACATTGATGATGGGGATAATACAAGGTAGGAGCTTGTCAAGGCATGATTACTATAAGGATAAGAGAGCAAGTGTAATAGTAACTAAGGTGGGACTTTTTGCTGTTCTTCTCTTAAGTGCCTTTAATGATCCTGGCCTTTGTTTGAATTGGTGGGAAACCTTTTCCTATCTTTGTCTTGGAATATTTCTAAGCTATTTCTCAGCATTAAGACAATCAGGAGTCATTGGCTTGTATATGATGTGATTCTGGGGATAGGGAACTTTCCCACACCCAGCCCTCAGGGCTCCGAACAGGATATAACTGAGGGGTGCTCGGTGTTTCAATTTGGGGGCACACTCATGGAAGGAGTGTTGAGACTATGGGCAAGCTGTAACTGCCTTCCAGCTTTGTAACCCAGACATTGGTGCTTCTCTGGTAACTATGAATTGTGATTTGAATCAGATGAAGTCTTTTGATGTTTGTAATTTATTGCTATTCACCTTGAAGTTCAGGGGGCTGATCTTTTCCCCTGAACTAAGTGAATGATATATGTATGTTTGATTAAACTGAGATTGTTAACCCCTTAAAGTTGCTTTCCTTAGAAAAGCAGATCAAGAACCTGTGTTGGCAGCTTTCTGTGTGCTGATTGTTGGTGGGTCTTACACCCCTACAGCAGCTAGCAGACTGTTGCTATAATAAGAGTACAGTCTCTGGGAACCCCCTTGAATCTGACGTACAGTCTCTGGGAACCCCCTTGAACTCTCCTTGAATCTTCCCACTCATTTAGCCTGGCCTGAGGCCGTAAGCCTTACATTATCTTTAGGCCCAAATCTCTACCTAGCCTTGCCCTTTATTGTGTAGCTACTTCCCACCCTGGATACTATCAATATCCATGCCTTCAGCTACTTCCCACCCTTAATCCTATTCTCTTGGTTCCTGGAGTCTGACCTGATCCCAGTCCCATCAAACTCCTCCTTAGACTCCTCCTCAAGACCCTCCCTAAACCCTTCCTCCCATCACCCCAGGACCACCCTAGATCCTTCCTCCAACCTTTGTGTACATAAGTTTCATCTTGCCTCCATGAAGGCCCTCAGATTCAATCTAGCTCAGATTGAGTCTGGCCCGCTTGTGAAGGGATTTCTTAAAACAACCCAATATGATGAATCCTTAATAAACTTTGTCTTTTGCTTGGCTGAAAAGGCTTGTGTAGAATTCTTTTGGCAGGACCTGGCGTGTAGGTATTTTGGAGTCTCAAGCACCCCTAGAAACCTATGGTTCCCTACCATCATCATTTTTCTTTAACCTCATCAGCTACAGCAAGATACACAAGTGTGGATGGAGGGAATTGAGTGTGGAGTTGAACTGGTTTGTCAAAAAAGGAAAAAAATAAGTAAAGGATGAGAGTGTAGCTAGTATAGAGTATAGTATAGAGAGATTCCTATTAAAAACAAACCAACAAAAAAGGATGAGGGATTAGAGGTCATGGTGAGGATTAAAAACAGACTTAGGAGTGATAAAGCAGAAGGAAAGATAGAAGATAAAAGATTATAATTACATAAGGGAATTTCAGAGTTCATTAACATGGAAGTGGAACACTTATAGAGATGATAAGATCACGGGTACAACTATTGTGTGTAGCTGAGGTCTAGTGGACGAGAAAATTATGGGGAAATGGGCAAATTGAGAGACTCAGAAGTTAGAGTGTTACACATAGTATCAGTAAGTTTGTTGAAATCCCCAAGCATGAGGACAGGAGTTGGGGTGGAAAGCATGACTTTGGGTTAGCCATTAAATTTATTGAGAAATGAAGTAAAATGCAATGGGATTCAGCATATAATGATGGGTGATCAATTGGATTGAATGAGTAAGTGATGAAGAGGTTACTACGTGATGGTGGTAGGGGAAGTTAGCAAGCAGCAGTGAGGAATGAAGAGTATTTAGACTCCTCCACCATAACTAGCAAGTTGAGGGTTGGTTATAAGCAATAAATAGAGCAATAAATACTAGGAATGTTGGATGATAGCAAGGCTGTGTTACCAGTAGAAAGTCAAGTCTCAGTGAGTGTCAAAAGATAGAAAGGTTTATAAAAGAAAAGTTTAAGATAAAATCAAGTTTGTTAACTATGGAGCAGATGTTCCAGAGAGTAGTAGAAGAGGTGGATAGATCTGGAGTGAAACATTGTGAGGGGTAAGGTTGAGGTTGAAGGTAGTAAAGGAGAAGTGAATGGGAAGGTGGGGAATAGGGTTTGTTTTAAAATAATAGCTGAGGGTTCAGAATGACTCAGAAAGGGTAAGGATACTTAGTATACTCTTACCAATCATTGAGGAATGAGTTCAAGTGAATAATCTATGGCTGGGAGAGAAGTCCATTGAGGGTTAAGGGACTGAAGGGTGCAATAAGTGTAAAGAATAGGTCTAAGAAAATAAATTAGAGAGATACAAAGGCAGAAATTTATTTTTAGAAAAGGAAATGTCAGAGTTTAAAATTGTGGAGCTGTCACCATTATGAGTGATGATGACATCTAATGTATCCCTTTGAGTGGCTGAAGTAAAGTGAAATTTTTGATAGTGGGGTTCATTAAGTAGGCTGATAAATTGGAGAGCAGAGTGTTTGAGGGAGCATCAACCTGTATAGACAGTTCTTGCTTTACATTAATTTGCATTCTGAAAATTTGACTTTACCTAAAGAATTCTGAAAGAAATCTGCATTCCCCCCAAAACCCCTCCTATTAACTTTACTGTACAGTACTGTTCTTTCTCTCTACTCCTGCTCCTCAGCTCCACAGTCCATAGCTTTTCACCACCCTCACACCAAACTAAATAAAAACAAACAAACAAACAAAATAACCTTCAAGTGCAAGCAGAAGGGACTAGCAGCCATCCTGGCAGTGTCGGTGGTTTGGCCTGAGACCTCTTGCATGGAGAGGGGCCACTCCACCCACCCACCCATGTGTCCACCCTGGGTGTCTGCCTTCCATCTGTCTACTCAGATAATATATGTCTGTCTCCAGCCCCACATGTTGCCCATCCTCTCCTGCCTGTTCATGTCTGGCTCCCACGTGTCTGCTCCACCTTCCCTTGTTCTTCCTCTTGGCTCTGGCCAGGCCCCCACCTGGCTGGCTATGGTTCTTCTTGTTCCTCCTCCTGCTTCACTTCCCTGCCCACACCCCAACATGTGAACTATGTGCCCATCCTTCCCTGCGTGGGTGCAAGGCCCCCTTTCTGCCTTCCACTCTTCCCCACTCCTAGGGCAAATTCACAGTATACGAAAATCACTTTATATAGACATCTATGGAACAGTCCACTTATATAAAGGAAGAACTGTCTGTATATTTGTCTCCAAATATGAGGACGAGGTAAAGATGAAGATTGTGCATGTGTTATAATAAAGTACCTAATAAAGGAAGGAAATTATCTCTTCTATCACTAATATCTATTCCCTCTATTGTTCTTTCTTGGAATCTGTTCTTCCCCTTCCCCCTTTAAGGATATTGCTGAGGTAAAACAAGAGCATGGTCATATAGCTACCATGTGTGAGAAATGTGTGTGTGTGTATGTGTGTGTGTGTGTGTGTGTGTGTGTGTGTGTGTGTGTGTTTGGAGAATTTAGTCATTGTAGAAAATAATTTATTAAAAAATATCTAATAATAAAGAAAATTATTTTGATGGTAACATTAGTAGCTCTGTAGACCGATAGTATGAACACTAATTTAGTTGCTGTAAAATACATTCTATAAATAAAGCCTTTTCCCCATCTATTTCAACACCGAAATTAGAATTTAAAATTACTAAGGGTAAGGTTATTCCAATTACAGGAAAGAACATATAAATTAAAATTTGGGTCTAATCTCTAGGTTACCAAATTACATAGTCTGGACTTCATTTGCTTGTAATGTCACTAACATATTCACCTTTCAGGATAAAATATTCTATACAACTCTAGATAAGCACAGATGGGATTGCTTTGTTCCCCATTAGGTCTGTTTTATGTGGTCATAATCTTGCATATTTATTCCCTTGTTCCTTTTTTTCCTACTTTCTACCACACTGAAATGTTAGCATTTCAATCTGTCTTTTAATTTTCAGCTCTACAATGAATTTCAATTGCATGCTGGATCCAAGACCAAACAGCATGAAGAAAAGAGTTGTTAACTGTGTTACTTTTTATCTGAAGTTTACTCCATGGATTACATGAAAAGATTGATTTATTCCAAGTCTCCATGATGTAACACCTTTATTGAATTCTCTCTAATAAAAACGAAACTGCTTCTCAAGGAAATAAACTTCTTCCATATTCCCAAAACTTAAAAATTGCTGAAAGGCTAGCAAAGTACATTGATTTTCACAGATTCAAAAGTAGAATGCTTTCATTATAAAGCCAAATTAATAATTTCCATCATTTTTCTCCTGCTTCCTCTATAATCTGAATGGTCAACATCGCATTGTAAAGCTGGTATATTCTTTTTTTTTTTTTTAGACCAGGTATTTGTGTTTAAGAAGACAATTAACTATGTGGTAATTCTTACTCTTTGAAAAAATCAAGAAAATATGAGAAATCGTTGAGGTGATACAACAACCAAAGTTAGGAATTAAAATATAGCATATAGAGATTTCTTTCTCTTTTTAACTTTAAATTAGAATATTTGTGGCTATAGATCAGCCATAATGTTCAAGAGAAATGATGCCATGATTCCAAGAATAAAGTGAAACTAAGGGTTGAAACAATTGTTGGTTAGTTTAAGAAAAAAAAAATCTTTCTTTCTTTGAAGGTACTAATTATACTTCTCTTATGCAGAAAGAAACTACAAACCTCTGTTTCCCTGTATTCTTTTTAAATATATATACATATATATATATATATATATATATATGTATATATATTTATTTATATATATACCTATGTGTGTGTGTGTGTGTGTGTGTATCTTGATAACTATTTTAATATAATTGGTTTCCTCTGTATTCCTATGTATTTTATTTTAAAACACTTAAAATAAATATATTCAAATAAAAATAAAGCATTTAAATATGCTTCTGATGAATCTCTTAGTGGCACCAGACAATTAAAGGAGTCAAGGACAGGACACAGGTTAAAAATTTTTGCACTATACCTTTGTTTCATTATTTCATTGTCATTTCAAAGAGTCTGTTTTTATAGAGGGCATATCATGACTAATTTAGTCTATGGTTAGCTGACATACTTCCTTAGAATGTGAAGTCATTCGAGGAACTTGAAGTCATCCTAGGAGTTTATGGTTTATACACTGAATTTGAAAAGTAGCCAGAAGCAAGAGAGTTGTTGACAGCAAATTCTAGTCTTCTTTTGTGGTTTAATGCAAGCTAAATGTGGATTATTTTACGGGACTGGTTCAAGAATCAGTAATGAATTCAGTAGATAGGCAAGTGCAAGAAATTAAAATGTATTTCAAATAAACATACTTTACTGTCAATCAACCAGTCAATACCTTTATCTAGAGATTAAGAACTTCATCATTAAAATCACAAGAGCAGATACTGACAGAATAGTAATAATTGTATCAGTATATCAGAACTGATTCAACAAGAAAGGAGTATATTGCATTAACTCACATCACTTTGGTACCATTGTGAAGGGTCTAAAATGCCCACACTAAACAGAGATCATGTGAACCTAGAAAGAGAATAATTTCTCACAACCATAATGATGGGCCCCATTGGGTTATTTTTTGGGGTTAAATTTATATTTAATTTGAAAAATAAATACATGGTATTTTCTTTCTTTAAAACTTCAGATATTTCATAAGTCTTGAATGCATGCTTATTCCCCTCAAATCTTTGGTCAACATCACACATACTTACCAACTGGATCTTTTTGATTCTGAAAGAGAATTTTGCTATTACTGCCATCCATATTTGCCATATTTATGGTGTTTCCATCAGTCCAGTAAAGTTTCCTTAAAAAGAAAAAAAAGGAATTAATCAAATATGAGGCCTGCTAGACCTATCTATAGTGGTAAATATAGAGAAAAAAACACACTAAGGCATATAATAAACCCAGAATCATACAGGACATTCAAACCTTCATCTAGTGGGGTTGAGGAAGGGCAGTCTGGGTTTTTTTGTGGATTTGTTGAGACTATCTACTAT
Organism: Trichosurus vulpecula; assembly: GCF_011100635.1. Taxonomy (NCBI): domain Eukaryota; kingdom Metazoa; phylum Chordata; class Mammalia; order Diprotodontia; family Phalangeridae; genus Trichosurus; species Trichosurus vulpecula. The sequence continues at coordinate 283,660,613 of NC_050574.1, read as the reverse complement.
GGAAAATTTTTTTTCCTATTTAATTAAAAAATTCCACTTCCATATTTGGTCTACATCAAGAAGGGATTATTTGAGCCAAAGCAAGAACAGGTGTTTGAAGGTATGTTGCAGAGAAGGGGAGTAAAAGAGTGGTGAGTGGCCCAAGACTTCCTGATGCCTCTGCAGTTCTACTCTCAACTGCTCCTGCTTCTTCAAATTCCCCTTGTGCAAGGTGGATGGTTGAGTGCCTAGCTGTTAGCCTCACCTTTTTCAACAACTCATTTTGCCCCAGGAGAAAGAATTAGGATCTTCCAGATATGTGGTTAATAATCCAAGAAACTATTGACATGTGTGGTAGAAGCACCTATTTCATTTAAGGTACTTAGAATAAAAGATGCTATATATATATTATATATATATGCTATATATATATATATATATAATACACACATATGTATATGTGTGTATACATATATGTACCAAGGCTATGGGGGAAAGAGGGTTATTTTGTTTCCGTTCTGCCTGAGGTACAAATAGTTCAGTACTGGAAGAACTGTGATCCCAAGGTCCACTTTGCTTCTTGTTACATTCATGAAAATGCTTTCCTGGCTTTTTGCTGTGGTGCTGCTGCAAGAAGAGCCAGATTGTTTTATTATAATGTTACATCCTTTTAAGTGTGTTCTTTTAGCTCCTAATTATTAAAGTAGTTTGTAATTGAATTTTATGGTTCACGAATGCCTATCGCACTTTAAGGCCTTGAACCTAAAAGGTTGGACTAATCCGAATTTAGGCTTGTCTTATAATAATGGTTGCTGCATTATCCTGCAACCCAAATTAGTTATGGACATTCATTCTCATTCTCCCCTCTTCTGCTTATGAAGCCATGACAGGCCATCAAGAGAGAGGTGTGGAAAAGAGAGGCAACAATAAATAAATATTCCTAAGGAAGAATCAAAATGGAAATAAAGCCTTCTAAGTTTTTGTAACAAACTACTTTTCTTAGTTTTGTTCTCTCAAAACAAGCAATGAGAGAACAAGGCTGATGAAATCTGTTTTTCTTTCTTCCTCTCGGTCTGCTTGCTTGCTGTCTAGGACAGGATCTGGTCTTGTGATTTCATTGTTATGGGAAGCTTGGGGGCAGGTGGGCGGTACACTGGATAAAGCACCAGGCTCTGAATCAGAGAGACCCAAGTTCAAATCAAACCTTAGAAACTTAGTAGCTCTATGACCCTTGGCAAGTCACTTTAATCCCATTTGCCTCAGTTTCCACATTTGTAAAATGGGACAATAATAGCCCCTCCCTCCAAGGGTTATTGTGAGGTAATAATTGTAAAGTGTTTAGCACAGTCCCTGGCACATAGTAAGTGCTATATAAAAGGTAGCTATTATTATTTTATTAAAACTCCTAGGTAAAGAAACTAAGTAAAGCAGGTTGACAGGTTTGCTGCAATTTATGGTTTTAGAAGCTAAATTATATATGTATGTATATAATATGTGTATAATATATATGTATGTAATAATGTTAAAGCTACATACCGTAAATCTTAATTTTACTAACATTTTCTCTATATCTCTTTTCCTTCCCCTTTTAGAAATAGAAGTTAAAAAAACATCACAAGTGTATGATACTTGTTTTTATAAAGTTGTCAGAAAACTGTGACCTCTGTAGCTATCTCTCTCTTTAGATTCCAGAGATAAAATCACTAGTTAGCCCCTAAGCCCTATATTTAAGGGGCCTACTGCATTGTTGCATATTTGATATCAAATTATGGCAGAGTTTTCTGAAAAAGTAGAAACAATCATACTTTACCCCCTGACTGGGTGAGCTGCAAGGCATTGTGGTTTATCAATTCCATGTATAATTGAGGTTTTCAAAGAACCATCTAATCGTGCCACATTAATTTGGGTTTCATCAAATTCTGAGCTAATCCAGTACAAATTTCTGGATACCCAATCCACAGCTAGCCCTCTGATGCTTTGAATATCTGTAAGAGAGGAAAAAGAAAATTAAAAGTGAATGAAGTTCCTCATTCTGTTGGCTCTCCCAACTAAGTCATTTTCCATTTCAGGGAAAATTTAATTTACGCTTTAATTTGTTAGCTAAAATTGTACAAGATTGTAATCGCATTCCCTTATCAGCCCTTCTTGAGGTATGAATAATCATTAATGTCTCACTGCTGAGCCAGTTGAAAACCTGAAGCAACAATTAGCATTGAAATTACACTAACAGTCAATGAGTCACTAGTAAACACTTGGAGTAAAAATAGCCAGTAATCTCATTGTCCAAGGCGACCCAAATGCAAATCAGGGTAATCAGTTCTCCAGTCTGTAGCGCATTTTTCTTGTTTGGAGAAAAAAGCATTTTCTGGTCAATAACAAATGAGCTGTGTACCTTACCTCCCAAAACTAATTTGATTATTTTTTTCATCTCCATAGTAAAATTGGCATTACTTACAATAGGCCGTTTTGTCGACCTGCATATGCCCATTTTATGTAGAAATAAGATGGAATGATTCAACTTCGAAAAGATTCGCCAGAGTTTTACATCTTTCAAAGTAGGTAATTAATGGGAATTGACAGTGATAGGAAGGGAGGAAAGTCCTTTAACATTCCTAAGACAAATTACTGAGCTCTAATTAAGATTGGATTCATTAAGTCAAATCTGAATATTTGGTTTGCTGTTTCTTGATCATACAATTAAGGGATCTAAACACTGCATGTTTTAATTAGAAGGAAAAAAAAAGTCTAAAAAGCTTTAGAAAGCATTAAGGTAAAGAGAGTGCTAATTTAGAAGCATTCTGACCTGGGATGTTTGAATGTTTTCCGTTACTGCTTTATGTGTTGTCTGCAATTTCCAAAGGTCTGTGACACTTTCCATTCATTACACTCCTTAGAACTTATTCTGAATACTCCTCTCACTTCTTTAGGAAATATATAACACATGAAGAAGAATCTCTTAATGGGATATTTTTAGGAGATGTATAAATGAAGGCTGACATGAACTACCCCTACAGTATACAGAAAGAAGCAGGGCTTGAGAGTAGGTGCTTTAGGCAATTGCTCATGTGGATCTGAGGGGTACTGGGGACTGACAGCCCCCTGTAAATTTTTCTCACGATTGACATGTGAATGAAATTTTAACCACTGAACTATTCCTTGGGATTAAGGTTTTATGCGTCCTGAAGGGCCCCACTAAAATGGTCCTTATATGAGACCAGTTAACAATTTAGCACATAGGTAATGAGATTAGCTTGCTGTTACCTAGCTAGCAAGGCCCTGAAGGAATGGAGTGTAGTCTAGGGATGCTTTGCTAAGACATAGCATTCTCAAAATACGGAATTCTGCACAAGAAAGGCAGGCCTGAGTAGAGGAGCACTTTGGGAGGTCAAGGTTAGCTTGAAGACATTGACTTCTAATTGGTCTCTTCATTTAAATTCCTTCCCACTCCAATTCATTCCCCATAAGTCTGCCAAATCAATATTCATAACACATAGGTCTGACCATGTCACTGCCCAAAGCTTTCATGGCCCTCTGTTGCCAATAGGATAAGATACAAACATCTCTGTTTGGAATGTAAAGACCATGATCTGGTTCCAACCAATTTTATGAGACTTCCTGCACATTCCATCTCTTTCTGCACTCTGTAGCAAAGTAATAGCCAGTCAACCTGATCTAGTTGCTTTCCCTGTGTGACATTCTAAATTACTTACATTACTTACAGTAATTACATTACTTGCTGTAATCTTTTTGAATCCTGAGTTTTCTTTAAGGTTCAAGTTGAGAGGTACCTCCTACAAAAGGCCTATCCTGATGCCTCTCCTTCCTCTGATTGCTATTGCTCGCTCCCTAATTTCTTTGTATTTACTTTGTATATAGCTTATATTTACTTCTTTATGTATCCCATTTCCTTCCTCTCCCCGCACCCCATCCAAAATAAAATGTAAGTTCCTCTGGGGCAGGGTTTGTTTCATCTTTATATCACTGGGATCTAGTATAGTACCTGATGTTTACTATAACCTTAGTGAATATTCAAGGAATGAATGAAAAGGTGCTTGGTGGTGTGAGCAGGCTGTAATAAATAAATAATAAATAAGGAACTCTGGAAAAGAATAGGATTAAAGGATGTAATCGAAGAATGGTATGACCTGGTCACATAGCAAGAACAAGGGACAACAGGTGACCAGCCTGAGTGTTCCAGTGACACCTCTGCAAAGTCAGAAAGTTTCTAGAATTTGGGTTGTGCTCCTTATGGTGATCTTTTGGGAGAACATGAATAAGAGTTGCACCCTCTTGGCAGGTCAGGAACAATTTAAGAACTACTTCCTTGGACGCGATTCCCAAACTGAATAGATTACACATCCATTTGGGAAAATTAGTGCTTCTGGATGAAGTTTAGGGGAAAAAATGGGCAAGGGGTTCAGTTCAACAAACATTTCTCCAACACATATGGTTGCATCGTACTAAATATCATGAAGCATACAAAGGCTGAAAAAAAAGACACGTTCCCTACCCTCGAGGTGTTTGTGATGTAGGACTGACAGTAAAATTCATGTAAATGAGCTATAGTATAAGATAGAGAGAACCTATATTAGAGAACTATAAATTGCTATAGGCACACAAGTGATAGAAATTACCTTTTTGGCAAAGTGATTGACAAAGGCTTTATGGAGGATGCAGCATTTGGCCAGAGCCATACAACTAAAATTGAAACAGGTAGCCTTAGAGAAAAGGTGACATGATGTTCCAGGCAAAAGAAGTGGCATAAAAAAAAGGGAAAGGTGATTTTGGAAAACAGCAAACCGTCATATTCTTTTTGGGGTGTATGGGCATATAAAGGCGAGTAGTGGAAAAGAAGCCTGGAAAGGGGTGAGGTTGGGGAATGTAACAACAATGCTGCTTGCAGCTACTGTGGCTGCATAAGACCAACAACACCAGCACACAGGAGGGCTGCTAGCACAGTTCTTTGATCTGCTTTTCTAAGGAAAGCAACTTTAAGGGGTTAACAATCTCACTGTAATTAAACATACATATATCATTCACTTAGTTCAGGTGGGAAAGTCAGCACGCTGAACTTCAGGGCCAATACAAACAGAAATTACAATCAGAGATGATATAAACAGAGCTGACACACACAGTTATCAACAGAGAGGCCTCTAGCTGTCTGACCAAAGAATTACATAGTTACCAGAGAGAGAAGTACCAACCTGTGGGTTTTCAAAGTCAGGGGGCTCCAGCAGCTACCCAGATTCTCATCTGGTCAAATCACATGACACTCTTCCAGTGAGTGAGAACCCCAAACAAAACTCTAACCTCTGAGTTTATATACCCTGTTCAGGATCAAAGGGTGTCACAACCATGCTACTCAAACCTATGTGAACTAGGCTTTCTTTTTTCTTAATCACAGTTGGCAGAGATACTGGATTAGTTTGTCATTTCCTTCTCCACATCACTTTACAGATGAATAAACTGAGGCAAATAAGGTTAAGTGACCTGCCCAGGGTTACACAGCTAGTGAGTTTCTGAGGGCAGATGTGAACTCAGTTCTTCCTGACTCCAGGTCAGGCACTCTTTCTGCTGTACCACCTAGCTGCAAATAAAAGCTCTTTGATCTAGTCTCAAGGACCAAGAAGGCCACATGTGGCCTCGAGGCTGCAGGTTCCCCACCCATGATCTAGTCCAACTCCCTCATTTTATATGTGAAGAAACTGAAACCTGGGGAGGAAAAACTCATTTGTCCAAGGTAGGACAGTAAGTGAGAAGCAGAGCCAGGATTAGAACCCGAGTTTCCTGACTCCTAGTCCAATGTTCTTTTCGCTACACCAATGTCTCATTTTAGAGTTAGATTGGACAGGATGGAGAAAAGAAATATCAGAAACACAGCACCCATCCATCACCGCCTGCCAGAGAGACCTTAAAATACAGAGTGAGACATCAATTTTAGGACACAGCCAATGTGGCGATTTGTTTTACTGGATTAATATTCCTATGGGAACTGGGGGGAGGGGTACAGTGGGAGGAAGAAATAATAAATGCCTTTTAAAATAAATATTTTTTAAAGTCCTCTAGCATAAGGTTTGATTGATAGCTTTGGTAGAACAGTTAATGAGGTTAGATGCAGGAGGTAGAAGAGTGAGAATCAGGTTCTAAATGGATGAAAAAGATGTCTGCAGAAATATGCATAGCCCTTGGTTCACTTCATCATATTTCAGCAAACTTAATTTTCAGAAGGTGAGCTATGAGATGCTTATTTTAAGCTTTCAGACAGGCTGAGGGGTACTTCTGCAGCTTGAGGATGACGATTAGTTATAGAGCAGGTAGAAAGAGGTGCTTCTCACCTTTCGGGAGAGGTGAAAGATTGAAAGAAAAGCCATGAAAAGCTACTGACCATGTGAAGCTATGAAAGAGAACTCTCCAAATGGATGAATTCTGCATGCAAATTGTAGTACACTATTTTCACTTCATTTTTCTTGATCTTTTTTGTGACATGACTAATATGGAAATATGTTTTGTATGATTTCACATGTATAATTGATGTATTGTTTGCATTTTCAGTGGCTGAGGGAGGGGGTAGAGGGAGAGAATTTGGAACTCAAAACTGAAAAAAAAGGTTTAAAAAATAAATAATAAATTTGAAAAAAAAAATAAAAAGAAAGAAAGAGAATTCTCCAGCAAAGCTGGAAGTCGCAGCAACTAGCCATGTGTAAGAAAGAATGTCCTTATCCTTATTTCTTTCTAAAGCCTTTCCTGCTGTCCTTGGTATTTTAAGTGACTTAACTGTGGTAGATAAGTTTAATTTTAGTTAACTTGAGTTTAAGTGACTTAAGTTAACTTAGGTTTAAGTGATGAAGTAACTAAAGGAATATTTAAACATTCAGAGTCTCTTTTGTTTTTCTGGAACAGTCTGAATGTTTAACTTTGTGTGTTGCTTTGAGTCTGCATAAAAGATCTGTGCCTTAGTGGAATAGTAAATAGAGTAGGACTTTGGAATTGGGGTGACCTAGATTCAAAACCTGCTTCTGACTTTTACTAAATAGCTTTGTGATCTTGGGTAAGTAATATAAACCATTCTATGCCTATTGCCATATTTGGAAAATGGGGGTAGTAATACTTCTGGTAATTATCTCAAAATGTGACTCAAATAAGATAATGTATGTAAACAAATTTGTAAACAGTAAAGTATTAAAAAGAGTGATTACAAATATTAATAAAATTTCATTTGAAAATTATTTATTGATAAGCAAAGTGGCTCATGTTAAGAAGTAGATTAAAAAAATTCTCGAAACTCCCATGCCCCAAAGAAACACCAAACTGGTCAGCTTTTTCCTTGGTACGGAAGTAGATTTTAAGCCCTACTTAAAGTTCAAGAAATTAATATAATGTGAAAAAAAGATACCAATAAAAAATAAAATAACAACAACCTACCTAAGCAGCAAAATCAGTGAAATGTCACCTGATTGCTAAACAGAATGGAAATACTTCTTCAAAGGAAGAATGAGACATTGGGCATCTTCCAGTGGCAGAATGATCCAAATCTTTTTGACTGTAGTAGGGGAAATTCTTATGAAAGGATCATTTAATGGGGAAAACAAGTAACTTCTCAGGTGAAGGGGGATTTCTTTTAACTCTTGGTGAAATAGACATTTCTGAAGCAAGTGCACGGGACTTTTGCATCTGATTTCCAAATAAACTTTCCTGCCCCCATTAAAAGGTGAGCTCATTGAAAGTGGTGGACTGGTTACTTTTCTATATTTACCCCCACTGCTTACAGCAGTGTTTTAGGCTTAGAAGGTATTCCTCCACCAAAAAAAAATTTCATTCATTTATTCATTCATTCATTTACTCATTCCACACCTCTGGTGCTGATTAGTATTACAAAATAATGAAAATATTTAAATTAATAGTTGATATATAAAATGTTATGTTGTTATTGTTTGTCCTTCATTCTTGAAGAGGACCATGACATCAGGAAGGTGATGCCATGACTTGCAAGTGAATTACGTTTAAGTGAGGGAGGGCTGTGCATAGTCACCAGCCTAAGGACCATGCCCTAAACCCAAATCACTCTGACTCTCATTGATTGGCCAACATTAGGTTCCAGCATAAGCTCCATTTGGTCATTGTTTGGGCCCTGATGGCTCAGAGAGAATGTAAAATGTTATATTTCAAGCAGAGAAGCAGTTTGGCAGAGTGGCTAGCGTGCTAAACTTGAAGTCAGGAAAACAAGTTAAAGTCTTGCCTCTGACACACACAAGCTGTGTAACCCTTGTGTAACCCTGATATTCTTGCAGTTCTCTAAGATTAGGAGTTATATTGCAGGAGTGGAAGGAATTCTCCCAACAACAAAATCTCACTTTCTTGAAAGCATAGATATGTTGTACACTTATGTGAGTAGCTCTTTTCCCCTTCCAAATTAAAAAAAGGTAAGTGTCTATAAAGTTTAGGGAGCTAGGAAATGAAGACATCAATATTTATTGCTGTATTCTCTTGTTTTGCCTAACACAATGCCTGATATATAGTAAGTATGCAATATGGGTTTATTACTGACTACATGAAAGTATGAAGGAATGCATGGAAGCCTGATCAACCTCAAAGCCATAGTGGTAATCCAGTACCTAGACAGATCATGCTAATTCTGTGAGACCTTTCACCTCACAATTCAATAGAATGCCATTGTATCTCAGTTCCCTAAACTTAAATGAGTTTATGCCAGTCCACTCACTGAAGTGAATTACTCATGTGGACTGGGTCTTTAGGAGATTCTTCCTCTACAGAGGTTCTTCAGGAATTTTCATCTTCTATAAAACTCCCAGGGTTGCTTTGAGGATCAAATGATTTAGCGCAGTACCTAGCACATATAAATGTTAGCTGTTGTTGTTATTAACAATAAACAGTAAGCTAGAGTGAGACTGGAGGAAATGGTTTTCATCAACTTCTTCCTCTTCTACTCTCCATGAGTACAATACTGACTAACCTGTGTAGAGAGGGAGGAGTGAATGCAGAGCTGGGGAAAGAAGGGGATTAGAAAATCAGAGCTCTCTTAATTCAGAAGGACCCAAATGGTAAGGAGGTGCCTTTTGAAATTTCTACTTCTGAATCCTTAAATCCTTCTTGTTATGACTGATGTGATATTTATAATTGTAACTTTAATGTCCAATATATGATTTAAATCCCTCACTGCTTAATGGAGAATTTAAAAATCTCCCATTTTGATCATAAATATGAGAACAAGTGTCATGGGAGAGTGTTGGATTTTGAGTTCCAGGGCCTGCATTCAAATGCTGGTTCTCTTATTTTTTCCTTTTGGGACTTCAGGCTAGTAACTGCTCCTCTATGTCCCTCCTCATTTTCGCCATCTCTAAAATAGGAGAGTTGGACTAGATAACCCCTTCAAACTCTAAATCAATGATTCTATTAACTTTCTATTAGCAATGGGGCAGTGGTGAGTAAATATATATCTTGGAAATTTGTAACAACTAAGATTGGAGCTACAAATATAAACAACTATAAATAGGTATCGTCAGCCCAAAATGGAGTGACAAACATAAATGTGAAGCATCAAAACTTAAAATGATTACAAACATGTATCTAGATGTAGCACCAACTGCTTTGTGGCAGTGATTCTTTAAGTATTTACCTCTTGAGATAACAGTTTCTAACCCAGTTCCATTAATAAAAGCGCGTTTGATGGTTTGTGTTTTTATATCTGTCCAGTACAAACGTTCCTCTGAGGCATCAAAGTCTATCACAGTGACATCATCTATATCTGGGACAGTAAAGGCTGTGATGAAGTTAAAATATGGATTGTCTATATCCACTCCTCTTATTTCTGAACGTCTTGCATAAAGAAGAAATTTTTTCATTTCTGGAAAAGAAAAGAAGAAATCAGGTATTTTTTACTTGTAAGGTTGACTAGGTTCAAATATCCTTGGAAAGCCTATTTTCACATGATTGATTAACATGTGTTTTTTAATTACTGAAAGCAATGATTAATATAAAATGGGGAATATGATTCTCATAACTTACTCATATTTAATTAACTCTTCACTGAAATAAACTTGTAAACCTAGAATTTTTATTTTTCTTCTTCTAGTATGAGTTCAAACTATATCAAATGCATATGCAAATAACAAACACATATCTCAAAATATATAAGCTTTAAAAATGTCAAATTTCTAAATTTGTTCTTCGTATGATATCATAATTGAGTTTTATTTTTAAACTGAATGGAATTTGAAGAATCTAAGAAATCATTTCTCATACCATCACTGAATTACAATGAGCTCATAAGTTACTTAGGAAATCACATTTGGTTGCAGTTTTCTAAAACTAAGCTTCAAAAGGCTGCATTTACTTTCAAAATCGTAACTCCTTATCCTATAAACATTAATGAAAAGAATTTTCATCATATTGAATTTATAGGTACCTTCCTTTCAATGAATTGGAACAATATGAATAGGAAGAAGCTTTGCTAATATTTCATTCTTTTTTGTTCTTTAGATTAATTAAGATGTATTATTACTAGCATATTATTCGTGTATCGTTTCATTTCAATGAGAGACTTAAAACTATAAAAATCATAAAATATGCGACTAAGACACTGTGTTAAGCTTTGGAAGCCTTTGTCTCTCCCCCCCCCCACCTTTTTTTTAAAGACATGAAGTTACAAATATATTTTTCATTATTAAAAATAAGACTATTATAACTGCTTTCATAAATTTTATATAAATGTGCTGTTTAAAGTCTGTTTTACATCTTGCAAAGTTATATATTGTACCCTATTTTCCCTCTAAATTGTTAATTCCCCTACTAAAATGATGCAAAAATGACTTTGGGTGAAGTGCAGGCAGAGATTAAAGCTTTTAAACACTTCTTTGTTATGCAGGCTACCTGCATCATCATTTTCTGATGATCCACTTTACACTTATAAATCTCACTGTTTCCCAGAGATAAATTCTGCTAACACACCAAAAGCAAAAGTAACAGAAAACATGAATAAGGTAATAAACAGCAGCGTGCCCTGTATTGCATATTTTAAAGTGTCTGCCAATCTTTCTGAAAGTAGATGAATCATCAACATTGCTAGGAAATAGAAGTGTCTCAAATATTTTCAAGGATGGTAAATCCTCGCCTGCCTCAGTCAGTGTAAAAATCTGAACATTTATACAATCTAGAACAATTTAATTTGCATTTCTGAAGGACCCTGAAGAACTTGAAGAACCTTACCATAGCATGTCTTCTTGTCTGGGGACAGTTTCATCAGGTGGGGGCAAGCACAAGCAGCACTCCTATTATGATTGATCAGACACATATGCGAGCATGGGCCTTTGCCATCATTAGCTGCACACGGATTGGGAGCTGTAATTACACAGTGAAATATTAACAGTAAAGAGGAAAGAATATATTAGGCCACCTCTGAGGTTGACAGGGGTTATTCGCTTAATGATTCAAAGTGAATTTTACTCTATAGTTCCCATTAGGAGGGTGATGAATAGGATAATAATAGAAAATCATATACAGTGATCATATTAATAAAAACATTTTGCCTTACCAAAGATCTAACACACTGGGCCAACTCTTTCTGTTACCACTGAGATAAATGGCAAGTGTCATAGTGCCCTAGAAACACTAAGTATCCCATGAGTTTTTAAAAAGGATTATTTATTCAATTTGGAGAACAGGAGGAATTCCAGATAAGCATAATTACTGAAGTTAGAATGCAATTACCTTAGGTATAATGTGACCTAGGCATAAGGAATGGTGGCAAGGGCTGTGTTTTAAAGGTTTCTGAAAAAGCAGCACATATGTTCATGTTCCCTAAGTAATCCAATCCAGCATCAAAAACCTTGACATTCAGAAACTTGTTCCTCAAACACTGGGGTAGTTTCTTCTCAGCTATACTAACCAACTTTTTTTTTTTTAATTTGAGTGAACCTAGAAAAGAAATATCTTTTTTATTGTCACTCATATGCCAATCTTCTCTGCACTAGATGATCTGATCCCAATGCCATAGTGAGCTACATTACAGAAAATTCATCCTATTAGATTTCATTCCAGGAAAGCATGACTATTCATATTGATTCTTCATACTATTTTGAATTCTAAGCACATCTTCTAGAGAACAAGCAAATACTTCCCATCTTGACGTTAGTTTTGAAATCTAGTTTTCTTTATCGTTGTTTTCTTTTTCTTTTTGAGAATAAGAAGTGAATCAGAATTACTGGAATTATAGTATTAGATGTTATTATATAAAGAGTCCTTAGTGCACCTTACTCTTTCCTTAGATTGTGGGATGCATATATTACAGTAGACAGAAAAGAGAAAAGCGGCCAACACTTGCAATAAGTTGATAAGTTTTCCGCTAATAGTCTTTTTTTGTCTTTTGATTCGTGTGTAAATTGGATTTAAGTGAGGCACAGTTGCACAAAGTCCTCGGCCTCACTCTCTCTTCCAGAGTCATCACAGTCCAGTGGCAGGACAGAATCAAGACAACTAGTGATGGCTCAAGATGCAGTGGATGACCTTGGCATTTTTGATGTTTAACTAAGCTCTAAATGCTCCACAGTGTCTGCTTCACCTGCCTTCATGGCTGTTGGAGCAAACTGTTCTCATCTGCCCATTCCACCTGGGGAAGTCTTCAAATGCTTGGGGTAGGAACCCATCCTAATTCACCAATGGTTTTGAGATCCCTTGGTTACCTTCAACTTGGTTCAGCCTGTCTGACAAAAGGATTTGTGGCCACTGTGCATGCCACAGCTTCTTGGAGCCACAGGTGAGAGGTGGGTGGAATAGGTGGACCCCAAAAGGTGGAAAGCAGCCCTGACTAGGGTTCAGAAGCCATCACATCAGGGGTACTAGTCCTCCCTGAATACACCTTACACTCTGCTAATAGCTAGGCCCTATTTAAAAATAAACTTTAGCTCATAGTGACAGACAATCAAACATACAAATGGTTCTTTAAAAAAAGAGAATTAAGGGTAATAGCTGGCAATATTCAACATGGTGTTTGGCTTTTAAAACTTTGCCATGATTTTATTTTATGACTAAAATGTTTATGTTGTCTAGATAATTTTTTAAAGATGTTCACAACAAAATATGGGAAACTATGAAACGTTAACTATAAAGAACATACAGAGGTTTTCATTTACAGCTTAGCTAAAGGAAAAATTTAATATTATACATTTTCAACACTCCAAGTTTCATGCTGTCTTTTTGAAGTGGAATATCTTCAAAGATATCCACTCTTCAGAAACTATACTGCCCAAATGAAAAGTTTAAAATGTTTCTTTAACCTTAGTCATTCATGATGTAGATCTGAGATTTACACAAAGAGTAGAATTCTAGTTGGTGTCTTCATCTGAGAAAACATTTCTGTTTTCCTGAGCAGCCAGGGTCTCAAGTTCCAGAACATTTTTAAACTAATGGTACAAAGTTACTTTTTTTCTTGAGAAGGCCTAAAGCATAAAAGATCTTAAAAAAAACACTAATATTATTTTCCCCAGATAATAGATGACAGCAATGAATAATTAGTCATGCATTTTCACATGGGAAATAAAAAATAAAGTTGCATTTATGTCTTTGATGAAAAAGCCAAAAGGAATCCAAAGACTTAGAAACAACTCATTCTCCTAAGGAAATCAATTAAAGGGGAATAAAACATTTTGCAAATTTATTTGACACAGTCAGGAAGGAGAAATGGGGAACATGATGTTCCTCTTGACAAATAATTAAAAATCAAAGGAAAAAATAGTTGAAAATAAGTTCATACAGTGTTCGGGGTGGGGTGTATGCATTGCAAATATAAAAGATATTTACTTTAAGGAGTTCAATGTGTCCTTATGTATATATGTATATAAATAAGCTTAACAGTTAAGAAAAAAAATTAAACATGAAAAAGAGCATAAAATCTCACCCCAATTCCTCAATCTTTAATTAAGAAGCCCCAAATAAATTAGCAAACAGCAAAAAAGTGAAGAAAATGCTTTGGTTCTGTATGTCCTACTTCCCTCAATTAAATTGAACTAACATTTATTAAGTTTCATTTTGTACCCTTTTCTTTTCTTTGTCTAGTTGAAAGGCAACTTGGGGTTTAGTACAGAAGTATCAAGATCTAGCAAAACTCCCTAGTGTGACAATACCAGATTAAATTATAATTGGGAAATGTTGATCAAAATAAAAATACCATACAATATAATGTTAATTTGTTAACATAAGGGCAGTATGAATCCCTTTTATTTGAGTTTGACCCCACCAATCTAGTCCAATTTCCTAATTTTGCAGAGGAGGAAAATGAAGCCTCAAGAGATTAAGTGACTTATTCACAATGCAATTGGAATCTGTGTCCTTTGACCTTAGATTTGGGGGTTTTTCCCCTGTACTACACACAGTTTTAGATGATAGGGTGAAAAGGTCATTTGCCGTTATGTTTAAAGATCTGTGTTATCAATTAAATGACAGACTTCATCTTTCAAGTGGCTGAAGCAACAGCTATAACTCATTTGATTGCATATATTGTTGAAACTGATATGAGGGACAAATTGTTGCTTTGGAAATCTATTGATGGCAATGGCTCATCAAAAGAAAATGTCAGTATAAATGATAGATTTATTTATTTATTGTAGTGAAGAGTATATAGTACTCTTCAGCACCTTCCTATTTTCTCCTTGAGATAATATTCATGACATACATAGAGGAGACTTCTGGGCGATTTAAAAACTTTGACACCACCTCTTCCTTTTAATTTCTTGTTCTAAAACCATCATTTCCTACGTAGTTTATGCTGTTCTAGGTTTCCATCTTCACACTTTCCATACTTCATATACATGTTAGTTTGAATTATATATTAACTTAATTTGGATTATCTTCTTAATTTCTTCATAGAATTTATCTTTTTAATAAAAGGGGTATGAATCTCTTTTGTAACAGAAGGTGGTGTATAAGGGACAATTATTTTCAATGTTTGCTTAAGCTCATCATAATAAGATGAACAAATGCCCCTGCAACATATGTATATACACACACACACATAAATACATATACATATACATACACACAAACACACACATTCTATATCTATCACTTATTTATCTGTCTATCTATCTATCTATCTATCTATGTATCTATCTATCTATCTATCTATCTATCATCTTTCTATCTGTCTGCCTGTATGTATACATAGTAAATCTGCTCCATCAAGTTCTTTATTAACATCTCTAAAGAAAGCTTATGAGGCATCTTTCCTTTAGCTGTTACTTCTTATATCCTGGTTTCTCAGAAGAAAAAAAAATTATATTAAGCTAAAGAACAATGGAAAGCTGCGTGGTGAGCATAATAGTTGGCATTTATGTTTAGTGCTTTAAGGTATGTAAAGCACTTTATGTGTGTTATCTCATTTGGTTCTCACAACAACCCTGTGAGGTAGGTACTATTATTATCTTCATTTTGCAGGTGAGTAAATTGAGGCAGAGAGCAGTTAAGTGGTTTCCTTTGTGCTAGGAAGCTAGTGATCCTTAGGACTTCTAGACCTTTCTGTATGTCTTGTAGTTGAACTCTAATTATGTGTGTTGTCTCCTCAAATTAGATTGGAGAACACTCAAGCTAGTCATGGAGAGCAGAGACTATTTTTTTTCCTATTTGCATCTCCAGCACTTAGCGTGGCACTTGGTACATAGTAAGCAAGCACTTACTAAGTGCTTTATCATTGCATGCATTCATTAATGTCTCCCCCAGTGAACAGCACAGGCTTGGCATAGCAGAGCTTCTTAATAAATATCTGTTAAGTGACAAATGCACTGGTGCTTTTGAGCTGCTTGTTCTTTGTGTATCAAAATACTCATGTTTGTCAAATTCATAATAAAAACAAAATTTTAAAAAATATTCTAAGGGATATTTCTTTCTATTCTCTTAAGATCATCAACACATAACAGAACTATTCCAAATCTTTCTATTTAGACTTCCTCTATGAACCCTGATAATAGGGTTCTGAGAAGGTATGTGTATCATCTTCTCCTATTAGAATGTAGGAAGTTTATCCTTGCTTAGTTTCTTATAGTTATTTTATGTTTCTTTTGAGTCGTGTGTTTCAGAGTTTTTATGTAGCTCTGGTGTTTTTTAATCAGAAATGTTTAAAAATCCTCTATTTCATTGAAATGAAATGAAATTAAAATTCTTCCCTCACTTCACCCTACCCACATAGGATTGTACTCAGTTTTGCTAAATAAGTTGTTTTTACTTGTAAACATATCCTTTGCCTTCTGGAATTTCATACTCCAAGTGTTCCACTCCTTCATATTGGTAGCTACTAAGTCTTTTGTGATCCTGACTCTGATTACTCAGTATTGTATTCTTTCTTTCTAGCTGTTTATAGTATTTGAAGAATTAAATTTAACTATAATGTTCATAGGAGTTTTAATTAGGGGGTTTCTTTCAGGATTCTTTCTGTTTTCACTATGCTCTCTGGTTCTAAGACATTTGGGTAGTTTTCCTTTAAAAATTACGTTTTAGATCTTCCCCCCTCCCACCTTTTTTGATCATGACTTTTAGTTAGTCCAATATTTCTTGTATTTAACTCTCCTTGATAGTTTTCCAAATCAGTTGTTTTTGCTATGGTATACCTTCCATCTTCCACCTTTTCTTTTGACTTTGAATATTTCCTGTCTCATGAAATCATAATCTTGGGTGGATTCACTTTTGCACCTCTTACCAAGGGTGGGGAACCTGCAGGCTCGAGGCCACATATGGTTTTCTAAGTCCTCAAGAGAAGCCTTTGACTGAATCCAAACTTCACAGAACAAATGCCACTAATAAAAGGATTTGTTCTGTAAAACCTGGACTCAGTCAAAAGGCCTTGCCCAAGGACCTAGAAGGCCACATGTGGCCTCAATGCTTTAGGTTTCCCACTTCTGTCTTAGACCAAGCTGTTAATTCCTTTTTCAATTTCCTTAGCTCTAATTTCTTTTCCATTTTCCCCTGCTAGTAAACTCATTTATTAAAAAAAAATTAACTCTCTAAAGCACAAAGAAAATTCTTATCTTCCAGGAATTCTAGTTGATTTGTGCCCAAGCTGTGTTTCTCTTTGAGGTTTTGCTTGTAGATGTTTTGGAGTCACTATCTTCTTCTAAATTTCTATCTTATACTTCCATGTCACCATAACAGCTTTTTTATGGTGGGATTCATTGGTTTTCTTCTAGCCTATTTCCTGACTTTGCAGTTTATGTTAAAACCAGGCTCTGCACACTTCTGGAAGGGATGTTTGGATTATACTTATGTCCTCTTGGGTCTTTCTGCTGCTTTGGATGGGTTTTGACTGTTGTCTTATTCCAGGATCTCAGGGACACCTCCTGAGCTAGGCATGTACAAACTTTTAGTGCTCCCAAAGTCTGGTTACAGTCTTCCTGACCTGTGCTGTGCAAGTTCCTGATCTGGGTTTGGGTCGGAGAAACTATAGTCTTGCCTCTCTTAGGTAGTTGCAGTAGACTGGTCCTGGATTCAGCCACTTTCAGCTAACTGGAAAGTTCTACAAGTTCAGTGTCAGAACTGCAGTCTTCTCTTTGGTCTTGGATACCTGCCTTGGTTATTCCACTGTATACTTCAGACTGGACTGGGAGTTGGAACTGAGTCACCATTCTGCTCCTGGGGGTCAGAGCAGTTAGCTCCTGCTTGCTTCTGAACTTTCTCCATGCTCAGTACACAGACTAGTGACTCCTCATCCTTGGACTCCACCTTTAGACACAGGACCATTTGTTAACCCAACCTGGGTCTATGGCCTAGAACTGGATAGTGAATAACAGAGATGCTGTTGGCTCGTCTTCATGCACCATGCATGAGGTTAGATGCCTTTGTGCAGATATAGATCTTTTTTTGAAACCAACCTCTACCACTTAATAGTTGGTTGACATTAGGCAAGTTACTTCATGACTTTGACTAATTTTTTCCTCCTCTGTAAAATGGGTATGATAATTGTTGTACTACCTACCTCACAGGATGATTGCGGGAATAAAAATAAGATAGTATTACAATTACAAATGACAGGTGCTGCTGCTGCCGATAATGGAAAAGTCTGTGCTTAGGTTTGGAAAGGGAAGAGAGATTAACTAGTACAACTCAAATAAATGGTTCTAGACACTATCTGAACTCAATGCTATTGCCAGGGTTTGCTCTTGAACTAGTATGTTTTCCGGAGGTGGGGTGGACAAATGGGTACTAGAATAGCAAAATAATGAACTATGACAGAAACAGACACTCATAGAACAGTTCATAGGATGGTGACACCTAGGAGGAGACCCCAGACAAATATTACAGGAATTGCCATGCCCCCTAGCCTCCCCTGTGTCTCTCCTTCTACATTCCCATCCCCATTAGTGCACTGCTCCTTCCTTTGAATCACCAAAACACTTCAGGCCTCACTCTATTCCAATACCAATCCCCAATGCTACCTCCAGCTGCCAAACGCCATCCATCTTACTGATTTCTGGCAATCCTAGATAGCTCTGCAAAACTTTCCTTGATCACGTCCCTCCTTGGTTTAGAGGGAACTTTCCTGGGCTGCAAATAATGACAGCTTTAGACTTATATGTCTACAAGTCTGACAACACCCTGCCTCCAGGCAGAGGACATAGAAATCACTTTGTAAATTACGATATTATATAAACATGTAATATATTCTTAAGCTTTTCTGCATAAGGCCCTGGGTCAAGTGCCATGAGGGAAGCAAAGAAAAGAAAGACCTGGTCCCTGCCTTCATGAAACATGTATGTTAATAACTACACATTAAGGTATAATATGAAAGTGCAATGAATTGTGCAAAGTATTATGGGAAATCAGAGAAGGAAGGAATCATTTCTAGCTGAAAGAACAGGAATGATATTTGAATTGGGCCTTGATATAGGGTAAGAATTGAATAGATGGACCTGGTGGATGGCAAATGTAGCGGAGGGAACAGTGTGAATAAAAGCATATAGATGAGAAAATTATTGAGTATTGGGGAAAAATAACTCTGACTGAAGCCAAAAGTAGGTAAAGGGGATTTATGCTTGGAAATTTGGTGTAGGCCAAATTTTAGTGGGCTAATAGTGAGACAAAATAATTTAGAATTTATTTAGTATATAATAGCTAACCATGAAATATTTTTGATCAAGGAGGTAACGTGACTAGAGCCTTAAGAAGATTAAAATTTGACATGTGTGTAGCTTGAATAGAAGCAGGGATAGCCTAGACAGGGAGAGCAGTGAGACAGTGATGTGATTGCAGTGGTTTGGGCAAGAGACAATGAGAACCTGAGTCATAGTGTTGGCAGTGGAGATTTAGGGCAAGAAATAGATTTAAGGGATATTAAAGAGTCACAACTTCTAAGCTTTGTTGACAGATTGGATGTTAAGAGGAATGAAGAGGAGAGGCATTAAATTCTGAGATTTACACCTTATTTGGCTAGGAAGATGGTGTCAAAAATAAGGGTTTTAGGCAGAGGGGCAGATTTTATCTTCTGCTATTGCTCTCATTGGATCCAGACAGATACCTGAGGGTGGAAGAGAGTTTGTGAGGTCTACTTCAATCAAGGCAATGTGCCCAACACTGCCCTCCTAGGTGCGTATCAAAGCACCAATGTGTATATCCATGATACAAAGAATTCTTGAAGAAAAAAATCAGATATTTGACACATCTGCTCTAAACATCTGTATGATTGATTCAATTTACTTGTGTGTTTTGGCATCATGGAGGTATAAATCTCTCTACATGACCTACAGAAAATGTTTAGTTATATTAGACTTAACAGCTTTATGATTCTTACTGATACAGTGCAGTTCAACCTTTGAATTGATATTTTTTCCAAATTATGGCATAAAAGTTATAAAAATGTTGATTTGACTGAAATTTTATTTTAGCAAGTTTTCCAGCAAATATTATTGTATTTTTTTCCTACTGTCTACATTTTGATCTTAGATGAACCAATAATTGCTTTGGGAAAAACATATGACTAAATATATAAAATACATAAATAAATATATAAAATATAAAAATATAATTTCATAGGTTACACTATTTGTATGCTAACTGAAAAATAAAGGCTTAAAATTAAAAGGATTCTTATGTTGTCTTATATAAACTTTCTTTATTTTAAATAAGTTTTTATTGATATTTTCTCTTTCTTACATCACCATGGTATTCTGTATACTACCCTCCTTGAGAACCATTCTATATAAGTTTGTGTGTGTGTGTGTGTGTGTGTGTGTGTGTGAGAGAGAGAGAGAGAGAGACAGAGAGAGACAGAGAGAGAGAGAGAGACAGAGAGAGAGAGAGAGAGAGAGAGAGAGAGAGACATATAGAGAGAGAGAGAGAGAGAGAGAGAGAGAGAGAGAGAGAGGTCACTACAACTGATATATACATCGAAAAATGTCTGAAAATATGTGCAATGTATAACACCTGTGGACTTCCCATCTCCATGAAGGAGTAGATTGGAGATATTTTCTCATATTACTTCATTTAAGTCTCACTCATATAATGTGAGAACATTGTATTGGAGCTCAAATGATGTCAAGATGAAATACAGGTCCATAAACATCAATGAAAAAGTATAACTCTTCATGCAATTGGAGCACATTTCATCTTTCACATATATAATTTTCCGTATTGTTACAAGAGCAATCAACTTTATAAAATCAAAACCCAACCCATTAAAAGGAAAGTTCTTTGCATAATTGTCTTATACCATGAAGGCAGACCATACAGTATTTCATTATTGTTGAAAATACACTAATTTTCTCACTCCAAAGCATTTTAAAGGGTGTGCAAGTAAAAAGAAGAAAGTGTAATTTTTATGAGTAATCAAAATAAAAATGATTAATTAATTGTATGACAGAAATATCCTTCTAGAAATTAATATTTGGGGGATATTAAAAGTATCCTAAATACATCAATCTCTGGTTCTCAAATTTATTCTCTGCTACAGAATTATAAAGTGATTGTATTTATGTAGAAATTAGAGCTATGGATAAGAAGCTAGCAAAAATAAAATGTTAATACTTTTTCCATTAAAAAGAAGTCTGCATGACAAATGAAATAGGAGAAAGTAAAGACATACTTAATCACTTTCTTGGTCTATGGAAACAATTTTCATTCTTCTTTAAAGTCCTTTATATTCCAAGTATGAATGGAGAAACAACCAACTGCCATGGGCAACAAATGATACGTTTGGTCTTACTCCATCTGAGTAACAATTATTAATAGACTTGTTTAATGATATGATGATGAAACAAGCATTTAAACCTGATATTTTATTATATTCTGACTATGTGTGAATAGAGTTATTTGGTTTATCAAATAAAGCAATGCAAATTTTTCTTCCATTCATAGCATCGTATTTATGTGAAACAGTTTTCTGTTATAGCTGTTATAAAGAAAAAATACTGATAACAATAGTTGAAAAGAATTATGAGCAGCAATATAATTGATGACATTATGGATAGTATTTTGTTATAAATAAGAAATTAAAAATAATTTATCAATCAATTAATTTATTATATGTTTAAGTTTTTGTGCACTAATACAGAGCTTCTTAAACTCTGTGACTGCACATGGAGTTGCAAAAAATTTGGCAACAGTAAAAAGTTTCTGAAACTGCAGTGACAAAAATTTAAAAATCAAATGTGTAATGAATCTAAAGTTTATCTGGCAGTGTTTGCCCATGTTGCATTGTAAAACTTCATTGCAGCCTTGGTTCTGAACACAAAGCAGGTACACTTTGCACTGTACATACTCTCAGGCCATGCAATGCCAACTAAAGCTATTGAAATGCGAAAACGGGTGGCAAGTAGAAAAGGTTTAAGAAGCCCTGCACTATATAATACAGTATTATAAACTTCTCATTTTATTCTCATTTTATTTATATATAAAATTTGTATTATTTGCATTGATTGTTTTATGGAAAATGGAGGCCACAATTTTTTTTTTTGGATGGGTGAAAGTGAATACACAAAGTTTGGAAACTGGCAGGCTACGGTGAATAGAAAGCAAAAATCTGCACTTCTCATTTTTTGGTTTTGGGAAATTGCTCACTTAAATAGCAAATTATTTTGATCATTTTTGATACTGGAAGACCTCACATATGAGTTCCACTGTTTTTAACTCCTAATTCATGTTTCAAAAATAAAAATAAGTATTTACTGAGTAATATAGGCAGCAATCCACATATTTTAGCATTCACTTAAGGGAATAACATCTTCACACCTCTAATTTGAAATCCTACTGACACCTTAAACTTAACATCTAAAAGGGGCTTACTGTCTTTCTACATTGTTATTCCTGTTGACCACTATTTCCACTATATGTATAATCATTTTCCTACTCTACCAGATCAACAACCTCTAAATAATCTTTGAACTTCCTTTTCCCTAGTCCTCACATAAAACAAAATATTTTTTGTCACCTACGCTTATCATTTCCATTCATTTATTTTGTCCATTCTCTAGGTTGTCAATGCCCTACCTTTATTCCCCATCAGTTCTCATAAGAACTATTATAATAGCCTCATGACTTGACTCTTTGTCATGAGTATCTTCCAACCTTTAAAGGCTACAGGAAAAATCTTCCTATTTCATGTAAGTAGGAAGACTAAAAAAATGACTGAAGTTTCTAACAAGCCTTATTGTCTACCAAATTGAGAGGAACAATTATTAATAGGCAATTGTGGAGGAGATCCAGGCAACTAGCCTTTGGAAGATATTACAGACCTAATTTACCCCACCTAGACCATCTTAGCTTGGAAAATTCCTGCTCAGTTCTACTTAGATTTGGGTGGGGATAAATTTTCTGATTAGATTGCTTGAGGCTGGGCAATTTAAAAGTAAATGACACCCTGTTATATCCCCCAGCCCTTCATTAGAATGGTTCTACCTGTTATTGTAATCATTCTTCTCATTAATTGTTGACCAATTAGAGTTGATTGCCATCCTCAGGAATATTCACTCTTCCAAGAGCACAGAAGTTGTGAGCCCATAACCATGATTCATTTTTAGTCCAAGAGAAAAACAACCAAATCACCACTTTTATAAATAAAGTGCTAGCGTTATTAAGAAAACTATTAATTACCCAGAAACTATGTCTCTGGAACTTTTTAAACATCACAAAACACATTTCAAACTCTTTAGCCCAAATAAGGGAGATAGTAAAAAATGAATACAATGTAAAATCAAGGTGGGCATGATGACTAAGAGTCAGTAAACTTAACATTATTTCTATACATTGATTCATTATAGCATCTTTCTTTTCCTGTTGTAATCCTTTCCATCACCTTCCCTTTCCCCCAAATACTCAGCCATTCAAAAAACTACCACCAAAAATGTGGAGTTAATTTGGGCTGCGTCTCTGTAGAATGATGTTCAAGTTACATGTCTAAGTTTCCTCAAATGAAGGCAACAAGGTCTAGACTTTCACACACATACTCAAAGTAATAAGTGCCTACTAGGTATTGATAACATTTATTTTCTCACAAAGAAAAAGCAAAGGAAGCAAAGAGCTCAGAGTACTCCATTAATGTATAAGTCCCTCAAAGGAGTTAACATGAATTTATGAGTAGAAAAAGAGAACATATAACTACTCTATTGATGTAATCATCAAAACAGTTATTTTTGCTTTTGATATGATTATTTATCTTGTTTTTCTAATACTTAGCCATGCTTATATTCCTGCAATAAATTTAATTTAGTTACTATACATACATACATACATACATGTATGCATGTATGTTGCTGTGGTCTTTTTTTGCTAGTATTTTTCATATGTATATTTATTAGTGATTTTAGACTATAGTTCACTTTCTTTATCATTCTCTGGTTTAGGTATAAAAATTAAATTTATTCCCAAAAAGAGTTTGGAAGATTATTTTCTTTCTCAATTAAAAAAAATATGTTGTGTAACATAGACATTAATTTTTAATTACATGTTTAATACACTCATATACAGAATCAATCCAGTTGACTCTCCTCACCCTTTAGTAGCTCTTTTGTAGCTAGTTCAATTTAATTTTCTGAAATTGAGGTAATATTCCTAATTTACATTCTGTTCTTTCAGGTTCTCTATATTTTTTCAGATAATCTTCCACTTAAAAAAAAAACAACAACAAAACTCTCAGATTTGCTGCTATAAAACTTTGCAAAGTAGTTTTTGAAATAAAAAAAATACTTCACAATTATAACTCAAATATTCATTAATTTTTTTTTTGGTTAATTTGATTTTTCCCCCCTCTTCTATTTGGTCAGCTATAGGTTTGTTGACCTGATTATAGGATTAGCTAAAGGGTTATTGGTTGGGTTAGGCCCTCAAGAACCAGTCTTAGTGATTTTTAAAATAAATTCCATAATTTTCCGCAATCCATTTTATCTGCTTCTCTCCTATTTTCAAGATTTCCCATTTTGGGACTGATTTTGGGTTTATTTTTGTTATGATTTTTAAATTATAAATTAATTCCAATATTCATATTTTTCTAATATGTAAATGTATTTTCTCAGAGATATAATTTTTCCTCTGAGGACTGCTCTAGCTACACATCAGGATTTATGGTATTTTGCCTTAATATCATTATACTTTTTAGCATAGTTGTTAATTATTTCTATGATTTTTTCTTTGAACCAGTCATTTAGAGTGTTATTATTAAGTCTTCATTTAGGTCAATATATATTTAATTAGATATTTCTTCTATTAATCATTATTTTTGTTATAAAATGAAAAAGTATGTTTAATCTTTCATATTTTACTTTTTAAAATATTAATTTATAATTTCTAGCCATGTTCTTTCTTTTTTAATACTGCATGGTACTGAGAAATACACATGTTCTTCTATGTTCCTCTTCAAACTATTCATAAGGCAATGGAAATTCTATGTAGCAATATCAAAATTAAGAAGAAAATAGCAGAATGTCAAGTCTCATTTAAAATAACTACAAAATGTACCCCCCTCCCCAATCTGGGGATCAATTTAACAAGGCAGAATAAAGACATATAGATATCTATGCAAACTATTTTTAATTGAAAAAATACTACTTAATAATTGTGGCAACATAAACAATTCACTTCTCATGTTTTGGTCAGACCAACATAATTAAAATATCAATACATACTAATTTAATGTGCAGACGGGGGTATACTAATTAAACTATCAAGAGGTTAATTTAGAAACCTTGACAAAATAATAGCAAAATTAATCTGGAGAAACAAAAAGTTGAGAATTCCAAGTAAACTTTTTTTAATCAAATAAGAGTGAAAGGGAGATAACTCATTCAAACCCCAAATAATAACATAAAGCAATAATCATCTAACCTATTTGGCTATTTTTTTTAAAGTAGAAGAGTGGAATAGACTAAATAAGAAAGAATTACAAATAATTGCAACTAAACAAACCAATATTCAATATTATTTGGGGGAGGATTTCCCAAATTATTTACATAGCTGTTAATTATTTCTATGATTTGTTACTTGAGCCAGTAATTCAAAGTGCTTTTATTAAGTCTTCATTTAGGTCAACATATTTTGCTCACTTTCCCTGTATTAATCATTATTTTTATTATACTCAGAAAAATGTTTAGTATTCCATACTTCACTTTTTATACATTAATTTATACTTTCTCTTTGCCTGAGCACATGTTCAACACCATTAGGGAAAATTAAAAATTAATTAACCAGAAATTAAGTTTAGACCATTATTGTACACTATAGATCACAATAATCTCAATAACTATGTGACCTAAGTATTAAAGATAAAGCCATTTTTTATCTAGTGGTTTTGATTCCTCTTAAGACAAGAGACTTTGGGTGTTGTTGAATAGGACCTTCCCATAGGACCTGCTCTATCTAAATAACTCACCACAATACTGAGAAATGGTAAATCTAGGTTTCCTTGCCCCTTTCTCTGTTTTTTGGATTTGTTCTCCAAAAAGGATATGCCTTGGGAACTGTGTGGATGAGCCTCCACTTTCTCCCAAGGGTTAATGTTTTACTGGGAAATTGCCTTATCTAATTAGAAGTCTGATTCCAAAACTTTGGTACTTGGGGTTACCCACTAGACAATTTCCCCCCACCCAGCCTTGTGTTGCTCAGGAAATTTCCTTCCTCTGCCTAGAAGGCTACATTTTCTAGAAAATCACAATGCTCCTCTCCTCTACAGAGTAGCCTGGATTCAGAAATACCATCCTTGAATTATGCTTTCAGGTGATATGGGTGATGAAATGTCTGCTTCTGCCACTTGCTTCTGGAAAAATGCTACAAGTGCCCCAACTGTTGCCATCACTTGATATGGACAGTACATTTGAAGGATTTTTTTTCTCTTTGTCTGAGTAGATACAGAAGCCTTGTGTGCTTCTGCTCTAAGGTAGCCATGAACGATTCCTGGCAAGGAGGAGACAGAGTGCATGTGCAGGCTCCCTTCGGTTTGTGCAACCCCCCTCTCTCCACCCCCAACTACACAGAATATAGGTCAACTCTAATGCACATTGGTCTGTCTCCTGAACAGGGAAAAGGTGAACAGGCTTTTTTAAAAAAATGCTCACTTCATGAGAGGGGATAATATTCCAATAAGAATTTATCTTCCTGAGCTCCAGTCAGCAAATCTTGTGAGATATAGCCTAGTCACTAGAAACTAATCAAAAGTTCTCCGTATTTATTCAGAAAGTTGGTTGGTCTGTATCTACTGGGAGAGATGCCTCTCAAATACCTCCAACAAAGGCTTATACTCAGTGATCTCAATGAGTTGATAAAAGAACTCTTCAAATTCATCAGTATCACACCTAGTCAATTCTCCTTATAGCTGAATTCTTACCATATTCTAGGCCTGGTGCTAGACACCATAACAGAAATAAATAAGATACTGTTTAGCCCTCAAAGAACTTTAAATCCTAAATTAAAATGCTTAACAGTTTTTTTTAAAAGCATAAAATGCATTTATGTGCAACAATAACTACATAAATAATCAAGTATAAGGCAATGCGGCATAATGGGGCAAAAATTCACATGGGTGTGTTGGGATATTGCTCCTTAAAAGATACTGAAACCAGCCTTGATTGGTTCAAGAAAGTAAAGGCTCAGATAGCTGTTGTTGCTTCTTATCATCTGAGTAAAAAACAGCCACAAGGACCATAGCCTGTGTATTGGGAATCAAGATGGGCTTTTAGCACTTATTCAACCAAGTGCCCTTGAAGAGTTTGGCCCTTGGTTCCTTGATTAAATTAGGAGTCCTGGATGACTGCCTTGCCTCAAGGGAGAGCCTAGTTTACATAGGTTTCAGTGACATGTTTGTGACATCAGAGGCTTTTAGACCATGTGGGTTTAAGTCTCATTTTTGTGATGATTTTAGGTCATGTGGGTGAGTTGCATGTGTGACTCACCTTTGACCCTGAACAAGATATATAAAACCAGGGGTTAGTTTTCCTTTATTGGAGCTCTGAGCTGCAGCAGTAGTGACGTGTGACTCTGAGCCAGCCATTGTCGAGCTCCTGGCTGGACTCAGACGTTGGTAACTACAAATTGTATTTGGTCTGTTTATAAATGTACATTTGTAATTTGTTTGTATTTGGTCTGAAGTTCAGGGTGCTGGCTTTTTCCCCTGAACTAAGCGAATGATATTTTTATGCTGGATTAAAGTAAGTTTGTTAACCCCTTAACATTGCTTTCCTTAGTAAAGCATATCAAAAGAACCTGGGCTTCTGTGAGCTGGTTATTATTGGTTTTACACCCCCACAGCAGCTTCTAAGCAGATTGTTGAAACACCTGACACTGAAAATTGGTTAGCAGGACATAATGGACAACTTGCCCAGCTGAATCAACTTCCAGTGTCCTTGATTCATGTCTTTGCCTCATTTTATTCAAATATTAAATCTCAATGACCACACTATCACTTCCAGTCAGGCCCAGCTTATTACAATGTGAAATCTAGGCAAGGCACTGCCAATAATTGCATGTATGATCCTGGGTTGGTAAGTGGGCTATATTAAGGTGAAAAAAATTCTATCATTAAAAAGAGCACAAGAGAAGTAAAAACAAAGTGTTATAAAAGTGAGAAAAAAAATGAGATTAGTTTCAGTGAGAAGAAGCAGAAAAGACAAAATGAAGGAAGAAGTATTTGAGCAATACCTTGAAGGACAAGTAGGACTTTTACATAGAGATGGGTGTTATGGATGAGGGTTTGCCTGGAGGAAAGAAAATAATCAGGCTGCAGAGTCAGGAAACAGAACTAGGACAATAAGAACAGAAGAGACATTGTGAATGAAAAATTAACAGTATTTAGTGATAGACAATATAGAGCTTTGAGATAGGAAGGAGTGAAAAGCAAAATCTTTAACTTGCATGATATTGGAAATATAATGGGATTTGAAGTCAAAGGACCTAACTTCAAATGCCACGTATCCTTCTTACTACTTATATGACCTTTGGAAGTCATTAAATCTTTTGAGAACTAACGTCTTGGAGTTTTCAATCTCTACTTCTATGATCCTATGAGTGTGGATGGGGTGAGGGGGAACAAATAAATAAACTAAATGAGATTAAAAAGAATATTAAGCTTGAAGGAAAAGACAATAATTTGTCCTTTAGATGTGCTAAATTTGAGGACTTTGCTGTACGTCCACTTATGAGGGCTCAGAAGAGTTTGAAAAGTTCAAGAGAAAGATAAAGATAAAGCTCTGAGGATACTGAGGGACTCCCATGTTTAAAAGATGAGCCAGAGGAGAAGGTAGGGAAGGAATGGCCAGAGAAGTACTGGAACAGCAGAAGTAAGATAGCATAACATCACAGAATGCAAGAGAAGAAAGAGAAGGCATTTTCTATAGTCAAAAACATTAAATGAGCTGCAATCTTTTCTGATAAAATAGGAGGGGAGATTGCTGACAGTGTGCACGGTGGGTTCTTGAAAATAACAATGGAATTGTTTCTGTTTGTTACTTTAGTCTAATATAACAACAACAATAAGTGGAGTAGGGGTGAAAGTCATTGGAGTAGGAGTCGTGAACTTAAGAAGGTACATCAATGTGAATGTACAAGCCTCTCTAGCAGAGGTAACAGCTTTGTGACAAGGACAAGCAAAAGACTAAGAAGAAAGATGCTACCTTCTACCTGTTTTATTAAAGAATCCCAGTACCATAAAACAATATTTATTTGGTGTCCATTCATGCAAGATACTGTGTTCATCAAGAAATCTCTCCAAAATCTTATGATCCATAAAGGACCTAATGTCTTCTAGTTAATGCTTCAATAAGCATTTATTTTAAAAGTTACCTAGTTGTTTGCTTTGAATATCCTAAAGTTCACTCACCGAATATCTTTGTTCTAATGATTAACAAAATATATTGTAAGTGTATGCTTAAATATCAGAGTACATAATTTATTTTCCTTATTTTCAGCTTCAGAGAAAAATGCTATATCCTCTCATTATGCATACAAGATATATACCGACTTAAGTGAGCTATCCCTTTAATAAGCGTTCTTTAACATTCTTCTGTCTACTTAATCATTAGGAAGCTGTAACTACCAACTAAGTGAGATAAATGGACAGTGCATTCACAAGCCAATAAATAAAGAAGTTAAGTTAAGAGTGCTAAAGTGTCAGCCAAACCTAGAGAACAGGTAAAAACATAGAATTTTTCCCCAAAAGGCATAGGTGTAAGCTTGTGACTGTGTTGAGCCATGCAAAACAAGTGAAGATTCAAATTCTGCTATGTGTCACATCCAAATTCTTGGCTATAAACCAATAAATCTTCTTCAGTAAATCACAGTTGGTGATGATTAGTCCATCTCTTACCTTGAGACAATCAAGCTCATCCATCTACCCATTCTAGGAATCTGAAGAGGCTATTGTCATATGCCCAAAGCAACCTACTTTGTATCTGCCAAGAAAGCTTCCTTCCAACCTTTAAAAATCCACTAAAGGTCACTTCTTATTTGAAATCTTCCTCAATTTTAAGTTTGAAATCAATGTACCCCTAGGTTCTTGAGGATCATGTCCTATAAAGATAATAGTCTGAAAAATGCAATATTTTAGCATTATTACATTTATATAGTGCTTTAAAGTTTTGTCTAATATTCATTTACTTCTTTTTACAATAAGATTATAAACTGTCAGAGGGCAGAAGCTATGTCTTATAATTCTTTTGCACATCCTACGATGGCTTGGATGATTATAAAATA
This sequence comes from Trichosurus vulpecula, assembly GCF_011100635.1. Lineage (NCBI taxonomy): Eukaryota > Metazoa > Chordata > Mammalia > Diprotodontia > Phalangeridae > Trichosurus > Trichosurus vulpecula. The sequence goes on along the minus strand of NC_050574.1, from coordinate 283,630,475 downwards.
TTTGACAACTGATTTTCTTTTATAATTCTGCATGGTTACTTTAATTTTTATTGTTAATAAATCACCTGCATAGAACTTTGTTGTGTATAATGCATTTTGCTTAAAAAAACCTATGAGGTATATCATAAGTAGTATCATCCCATTTTGCAGATGAGAAAATAGATGATCAGAGATGTTAAGAAAGTTTTCCCCACTTACTAATTACATCTCAGAACTAGGACTTAAGCTTAGGTTTGTGGACTCCAATTAGACATTCTTCCTACTGTACTGTGTTGCCTTCTACTATGCTTTCCTTTATATAGAAACTTCTATGTGTGATTAGTCTCAATCAGATACTCAAATACACTAGTGAGCTCATTGATTTGGGTGCTTCCTCTTTGCAGACCACAATCCATAGATGTCAGATGATCTGATATGACTTTTGCCCATGTTCTTCTAAAAGTTTCTCACACGAGGTCTAAATAACAGCTTTTTAAAAAATTTATTTTTAATTTATTGAATAAAATAAGCATTTTCATAACACAATAAAAAGGATGATTGCTCATGAAACTCCAAATCTACTAAGCATAACTTGTTATTCCTTTCAAATATACAACAAAATTTTCTTTTTTTCTTCCTCCCCCCTACACAGAACTACAATTAGACCCATATATATAATTTTTTTCTACACATATTTCTATTGTCAGTTCTTTCTCTAGATGCAGATATCATGTTTCTTCTTATGTCCTTTATAGTTAATTTGGGCATTTATAATATTCAAAAATACTTCTTCATTCAAAGTCATTCTTAAAACAATACTACTATTACTGTATACAATGTTCTCTTGGTTCTGCTCATTTTGCTCTTCATTATTTCATGCAAGACCTTCCGTGTCTTCCTAAAATCATTGAGTTCTTCATTTCTTATAGCACAGTAGTATTCCATCATAATTATATACTACAACTTCTTCAGCCATTGCCCAATTGATGGATATCCCTGCAATTTCCAGCTCTTTGTAACCACAAAGAGAGTTGTTATAAGCATTTTAGAACATATAGGTGCTTTTCCTTTTTTCCCTAATTATCTTCAGGAATAGACCAAGTAGTGGTATTGCTGGATCAAAGGGTATAGGTAGTTTAATAATTCTTTGGGCATAATTCCAGATTGTTCTCCAAAATGATGGGATCATTTCACAATTCCATCAACAATGAATTAGTGTCCAATTTTTTCACATCCCCACCAATATTTGTCACTTTCCCTTTCTATCATTTTATCCAATCTGGTAGGTATAAAATGATATCTCAATGTTGTTTTAATTTGCATTTCTATAATCAATAATGATTTAGAGCATTTTTCCATATGACTATAAATTGTTTTGATTTCTTCATTGGAAATCTGCTTGTTTATATCCTTTGACCATCTCTCAATTGAGGAATTACTCATATGCTTATAGATTTAACAAAGTTCTCTATATATTTTAGATATGAGGCCTTTATCTGATAAACTGTCTATTAACCACCCCCTCCCCTAATTTTCTGTCTTCCTTCTGATCTTGGCTACATTTGTTTTATTTGTATGAAACCTTTTTAATTTCATATACTTGAAATGGTCCATTTTACACCTAACTTTACTCTCTAGCTCTTGTTTATTCATGTGTTCCATGTTCTAATTTTCTTGTAAAATCTCTCTTTATATCTAGGTCATGTATCCATTTTGATCTTATCTTGGTAAATGGTGTTAAATATTGGTCTATGCCCAGTCATTTTTAGTCACTATTTTCCTTCTCAACCTCTCTTTTTACCCTACCCTTGTTAACCTGGTTTTCTCCCCTTACCTTGTTATTCATTTACCTACCCCTCTAAGAGTCCCTCAATTATCTATTCACCTCACACTCCTCCTAATCTTGATCAATACACCCTTCTAAATGTCCCTTTACCACCCTATCCACCAGTTTTCTCTCCTCTTTAGAAGATCCCAAGATTTCTAAACCTCTTCAGATACATACACTGTTTCCTCTTGAACCAGATGTAAGGCTCCAGCCCCTCCACTCCCATCTGCTTCTTCTGTATTAGTTCTTCCTTTCATGCCTCATTTTTATGAGATAATTTCTCCTTTTACCTTTTCCTACCTGATTTTGTTTTCAGAACCACCTCATCATATACAACTTAGCCCCAACCTTTCTTTCGAATTACCTTAATAATGATAACAGTTTTAAGAATATTATTAGAGCTAATAATAACTAATATTAACATTTTCATATATCATAAGTAAACAGTTTTACCTTAATCATTGCCCTATAATTAGTCTTTAATATTTTCCTTATATTTCTTCTGGATCTTTTATATTGAATTTTCCATTGAGTTCTGGTCCTTTCATTCCAAATACCTGAAAATCTTTCAGTTTATCAAATGCTGACATTTTTAAAATTCAGAATTATACTCAACTTTGTTGGATAAGTTATTTTTGGATGCAACCCCAGCTCCTTTGGTCTTTGAAATATAATGTCCCAATACCTATGGTCTTTTAGGGTACAACCTGCTAGGTCTTATGAAATCCTGATTGTTTCTCCACAGCATTTAAAATGTTTTTCTCCTTGTCACTTGAAATATTTTCTCTTTGACCTTGGAATTTTGCAACATGGCTATGACATTTCTTTAAGTTTTCTTTCTAGGATCTCTTTCAAGTGGTGATTGGTAGATTCTTTCTATGTCTACTTTTACTTCTTGTTCTAGAAATTCAGGACAATTTTCCTTAATAATTTCTTATAATATTGTAGCCAGATTCTTTTTTAAATATAACTTCCAAGTAGTCTGACAATTCTTAAATTGCCTCTCCTCGATCTGTTTTCCAGATCAGTTGTTTTTCTAAAGAGGTGTTTCAGATTCTCTTCTATTTTTTTCTTGTTTTATTATATCTTGGTGTTTTATAACATCATTCAATTCCATTTGCCCAATTCTACTTTTCAAGATTTTGTGTCTCCTTTTCTAATAAGTTAACTTTATTTTCAAAATTTTCTTCAATTGCTTTTTTTCCCCTAATTTTTCCTTGTTCTTTCTTATTTGGTGTTTGAATTCCATTCTTTCAAGATTACTTTTTGGGCTTGTGATCATTTGATGTTACCCTTTAGGGTAGTGTAATGGCAAGTAATTTGGACTTTTTGTTGCCTTTTGTTTTGGAGTGCTTCTCAGAAGTAAGGCAATCAAGTGCCTTTCAGTCTTGCCTTTGTTTCAATCAAGTCATTGATTGGAAGCAATATATATGATGTAGTGCTAGCGATTAGAGATCTTTCCCATATCTTTTTGCTATGTAGATGCTAAGCCTCAGGCCTACACCCTTTTGCTAAGTAGGTACTAAGCCCCAGGGCCCTAAACAGGGTATATGTGCTCTAAGGTTAGCATTTTTTTTGGGACTCACTCACTGGAAGAGTGTCATATGATTTGACCAGATGAGACTCTTGGTAGCCATTGGAGCCCCTGGCATGGAAAAACCCAGATGTTGGTGCCTCTCTGTCTGGTAACTATATATGTAATGTCTTAGACAGACAGGTAGAAGCCTGTCTGCTGGTTTGTGTTATTTTGCTCTATTTATGTAATTTCTGCTCATAATTACTATTTGTGTTTTCTCTGAAGTTCAGGGTGCTGACTTTTCCCCCTGAACTAAGTGAATGATATATGTATGTTTGATTAAAGTGAGATTGTAAACCCCTCAAAGTTGCTTTCCTTAGAAAAACAGATCATAGAACCTGTGCCAGTAGCCCTCCTGTGTACTGGTGTTATTGGCCTTATACAGCCACAGTAGTGGTAAGTAACGTTGTTGATACAGGTAGGAGTGGCTTTTTTTTTTTACCTCACTATTTTCCTCTCAATATGAACCCAGATCTTTTTATTTTTTTCTTTTACAATTCTTTTTTATTTACTTACTTATTTTTATTTTTGTCTTATTTTATTTTTAGAAGATTAATATTATTGCTATCAAGTTTTAATCCAAGTTGTAAGTAATGTTGCCCTAGATGTCAGGTCATTTTTACTGTTGTTTTCTGAATTCTGTCTGGGGGCTCAACCTTAGGGACTCCTCTCTTCCTTCTCTAAGCCCCAGCCACACTGTCCCAAAAATATTCTTGCTCCCTGTGGTACTGCACTCACTGGGTTTATGCTTGCTCCTCCTCACCCACAGCCACAGCGCAGGATCATGTCTGGTCAGCACTGCTAGGCCTGACTTCTAAAAACAGCAGGGGGTCCTTCACACTTCCCTCACTCAACTATCTGCTATTTGTCAGGTAAAAATTCCTGAGGTAGAATTTTTTGAGGCAGTGAATGATGTGAAAGTGAGGTGAAATTTCTTGAGGCCTAGTCAGCTTCCCTCAGGGCCTACTGTTGGTTGATTCAGCAGAGTCAGCCTGAAGGGGTTTGCACTTCACTCAGACCAAACATCAACCCCTGGAGTCTTCTCTGAGGTCCTCTCAGGATGTCTTAAGAGGACAGCTGCTTTACTCCTTTATTTTTGCTGCTCTACATTCATTTTGTGGCAATATTCTGTCTGTGGAGGAAATCATGAGAGTCTGGAAATTTCTGACCCATTCCACCATCTTCCCAGAAGGCAGAGGTCTATATAACATGTTAAAAGTCCTTCCTTGATTTCTCTGGATATCACAAGGGTACCACTGGAGTACATTGGCTTTTACCTGTCATCTCTAGCTCTCATCATATGACCAGCCTATTTTTTTCTATAATATTATTCCTTACTGGCATCATGTTTGTTCTTCAGTGCATCTCATTGGTCATATTTTTCAGCCTGACCACATCCACAACACATCTTTCTACTGGATTCTAAAAGGCAATGTTAGTAGAGCACAAGCTATGGCATGTTCTACCGTACAGAAAAGGCCTCATGAATGGCCTTGGGAACAGAGCAAATCTGTGTTTTGAAGATCTACCTACCTAATACCAGAGAGACATATTACTAGTGCCTAGCCACCTGATGATTAATTTTTTTGGCCATGAAAAGCCATGGAACAAAAGGCAGAGACCATTTTCTTTGCAATCTGATAATATCTAAAAGTGCTATATAGTCACTTTTTATATGAAGAATACAGAAACAAGAAAATTCATCATTAAAAATAATAGCTAATATTCAATTAGGTTTTTCAAAGCGCTTCATAGATATCCCGTTTGATCATCATGAAAAGCCTTTGAATTAGGAGCTATTATTATTTCTATTGTACATACATGGAAATTAAGATTGAGAGAGGTTAAATCCAGGACATATAGCTGATGTCAATCAAAATACTCAAATACAGATCTTCCTGATTCCAAGCCAGGACTCTATTCACCATGCAGCATAGATTCCTCAGGCAAACATTTAAAATGTGCCTTCTTTGATATTTAAAATGGTTTCAATTGGTTTGTCAAACCTTCTTCCTTAGGCTATGATGTTGATTATAGGTAAGATGCATTTTCACTTGGTTCTGAGGGCCACAGAGTTATATGGTTAGCTAAATTCTTTTTTAAAAGTTTTTCAGTAGTATTATAATGGCAAAGTAATTAAAATAGCCTATGGTTGGACTATTCTGAGATCGGACAAGAAGTGGCTTAAATCTGAGGACATAGAACTTGATGATACCCATGAGGTTTAACGAAAGTCATGAATGCCATTGGGTGCTTTCTTTAACCCTTTCTTGGTAGGAAAGGTGGGCTACATGCTAAAGACTTATGATTAGGGTTTAAGTAAATGTAGGGAAAAAAGTATAATGAAGAAAAATTATAGCTACTGACAAAAGTAAAGGAGAGCAGGGTGTAGACATGAACTAAAGGATAAAGAACAGGTCCTTGAGCTGACTTCTATCCAGAGATAACGACAGGGATTATTCTGATACATATTAAAGACTATATAATGAGGGAAAGTAATGGCTAACTTGGGATATACTGGAGCAAGAGTAAAATAACCATGGTGGATAAGTAGAAAAAGAGGAATTCCTGACAAAATCATGGAGATAAGAAGAGATAAAATGTGAATTAATGGATATAATGTTATGTGTACATATTATAGGCAAGTGTAGATTATTCATTCAAAGCAAGTCCATTTTATCATGAGCTAAATAAGTTCAACAAAGTACTCAGAAAAATACAGTCTAAACTAAGTTTTTCTCTAATCTTAGAGGGACACTTAAGAGTGTGAATGAGAAACAATAACTAGATTTGTCAAGCTTCCACATTTGTATTTGCAATAACCTACTCTCTTTCAGTGTTCGGGATATTGGAGAGTGAGGTAGGAAGAAATGGACTGATAGCTCCATGTTTCATTACTTCTGCATGTTTTTTCATAAAACAGCACACATGTTTTCCTCATTTATGTCTTACGATTATGTTATCATTAATATGAAATTTCTTTGGCACATGATTTTGTTTCTTGCCTTGACTCATGTAGGTAACAAACAGAATGATGAGGATTTTTACTCATAACCTATACATGACTAGTAAAAAAGAAATCTAATACAACTACCGCTATCCCTTCCACATCCTGATTTTCCCCATTGAGGTTTCAATATACCTTTGGTCAGTATAAGAAAATGAGAATTTTTTTGGGGGTGGTTGTGGAAGCCACAGATGACGTATGAAGGCCAGGAGATGATACAAAGCCTATGACCAAATACTTAACCCAAATTTTAAAGTAAGGTACTGTAAGTACCCCATAAAAGAAAAAAGAAAAAAAATCAAACTTCTTTGATATGAAGGGAGGGCCAAAAATTTTACATGGATTTTGCAGATCGTGGGGGCACTGAGCCCCTAACCTCCACAATGTGGAAGAGATAACAGTACCTTCTTAACCCCATGAATACAAGAATACCCTCAGACCTAGGAACACTTCCCACTATTACATGCCATTGGATTGCAAGCTCTCTAAGTATGGTCTTGGGCAAGTTCTTTCATCTTCCTGGGCCTAGGTTTCCACATAGAAAAGTGAATGAATAGGTTGGCCTCAACAATGCCTGAGGTCCCCTGTAGCTCTAAATCAATGATCTCAAAACATCAGAGCCTATTCAGTCAGACCTATCAACAAATGAGAATCCTCTTGACATCATACTTGCCAAATAGTTATCTTGCCTTTGCTTGAAGATGTCTATTGAGCGGAATTTCATTATCTCTTGAGATAACTTTTTACACTTTTGGAAACTGTTAATTGATAGAAAGCTTCCTTTTGTTCTTGTTTTTAACATCACTTTGACTTCTTTACAATTTTCACACACTGTTTGAAGTTATGCCCTCTTGAACCAAGCTTAACAAGTTTAATTCTGCTTCCCGGTGATAGCCCTTGAGAACAGTAATTGTTCACACACTAAGTCTTCCCTTTACTAGACTAAACAACCATAGTTTCTTCAGCTGGTCCTCACATAGTAAGAAACTGAGTTTTTTCACCATCCTAGTAATTTCCTCTATCAGTATCATGCCCAAACCATGGCCATCAGAATTGAATCCAATACTCTGGATATATTCTGACAAGGCCAGAGTGCAGAGTGACCATTATTTCCCTAATTCTGGATACCACACCTTTCCTTTCTAAGATTAAATCAGCTTTCTTGCTCGCCATTTCTAACTGTTAATTCATACTGAGCTTGCTGTCCACTAATATCCCGTTTGTTTGATTTTTTTGGAGTGTGGCAGGATCACATTCCCCACCCCCCCTCCCATGGATCATGTGTCAAGATGGGCTTATAGGTGTTATTCCATTTGGTGTGTATAAGAACTGCCATGATAACTTTTAGTGATGTATATGACACAATGTGCATAGGTCTTGGCATTTTAATAAAAGAGAATCAACTCTTTTTTGATGAGTGCCCAATAAAGAAAATGCTTGGTCATTGCTAAACCCTTTCCTTAGAAAAAACATGATTCCTATAGTGCCAACTCCTGCTCAGGCTCCATGGGGTACAACTGCTGTTACCTTGATAAATTCCTGTCTGGTAATATCTTCCTAAAATCCTATTTGTTAGGTGATTATTTGATTCTATATTTAAATTTTTTTAATTTATCCCTATAATATTTTGACATCTTATCTGTTCAAAGTCAAGGTCTTTTTTGAATCTTGATTTGCTATTTGTTTTGTTATCCATCTTAGCCAACAGTGTTAATTTTAAAACAATTTCTAAATTGCTACTATTTAATAATATTAATACATGTTCTTTCTATATATACATACAAATATGTGTGTGTGTATCTGTGTGTATATCCACATACTTACACAAAATCAATTCTCCAAAATGGTAATGTTTTCTAGACTTTAAAAAATGAAAATAGCTAAAAAAGGCAATGTACTTTTAAAATCAGAAAACTCCTAAAATGGTTATATAAATACCTAGCATGATTTCTGTGCACATACAAGTAAAAGCATTAAATCACCTCATAAAGGAACTATTAAAAATCATATTACCATTTCATCATCTTTTGCCATGTCATATAAACAACATTGGGAACAAATTTTAATTAATAATAATAATAACAAACTTTCACTTGAGTAAATGATAAAAATGTATGTGTGCATTGAAGGCTTACTTGTAAGCATCCTAGTGCTAGAAACCTCATTAATTTCTTACTTGGAGGATCAGAGAACTTCAGTGAGTATCTTTAAGCTTTATTTTTTTTAATTTATGGGAAAATGTTTTTCAGTTTTATAGCACTATATATAATGAATTTTTAAGCTATCATTTTTCACGAACCTCATATTGTTATTCTCCAGATAACAGCTCTAATAGTACTATACTTGCGTTAACTCCAAGCCTTTGTCATTATTTTCATTGTAGTTCTGTCCTTGGTAATAAAGTATCTGATATGGTCTTGAATTTTTCCCCCCTCAAACAATGGTTGCCCTACTTCACTGAAGCAGATAAACAGGACAGATAATTCAAGCTTGTTATATGGTTAGTGATCCTTGTAATACAAAAGAGAAGAATGCCCTCTGATCATTCTCAAAATTGAAAACTGACTGTATTTCACTTAGGAAATAAGGTTTCTTCACTGGAAAAATTTTCTAATGTATATCAAGATTAGAAACCCTTCATCCTATCTTGGGAAAAGATTTTAAAAATTAGCCCTAAGAGGGAAAAAAAGAAAAGCAAATTTTCCAGAAATAAAACCATATTTTTGACTAAATAAACCTATGGTAATAGCAATTAAATATTAACTACATGTCCTTTCTATAAATATGAAGGTGACAGGACTATTTGTTACCATAATTTCACTTCTGTTTCTTCCTGTCTGATGAGAGGTACTATAGCATAATATATAGAGAGATGGCCTTGGAACCGGGAAGACTTGGATTCAAGTTTTACCTCTGACAACATACCTACTCTGTCACCCTAGGCAACTTCACAGTGCCCTAGGAAATTCTAGAAGACTAGTAGTTTAGAGAGGTGTCAACTTCTCTTAGTAGAGGAAATTCCTCATTGGAAGCCCCTGATTCCACTAATATCACAGGCCCAGTCCCTATCCCTGTCTTTATTTATTTATTATTGGGGATCAAGTCAAGATTTTATAGGCAAAGTAGACAGAAGTGCAGAAATACAAGTATCCTACTTCAGAGTCATGAATCTTTACTTCCTCCAAATTGGGTGAAAAAAAAAAGTTTATGTATGATAAAACTAACAGGGTCAGCCACTCTTTATATTCCTAGTATATTTCACATTATTTAATCTAAAAATAAGGATTGTAGATTTAGAAGGTGTCTATAAGATGTCAAATAAACCATATGGAAGGAGAGCAGGACAGAGTTTCACCAGCCATAAGGCTGTCATCATTCTTTTAAAATGGAAACCAACTCTGGCTAGAATTGTCTAGTCCAGGGGTGGGGAACCTGTGGCCTCAAGGCCACATTTGGCCCTCTAGGTCCTCAAGTGTGGCCCTTTGACCAAATCCAAACTTCACAGAACAAATCCCCTTAATAAAAGGATTTTTTTCTGTGAAACTTGGATTCAGTCAAAAGGCGACACCCAAGGATCTAACGGCCACATGTGGCCTCAAGGGAGGCCACAGGTTCCCCACCTCTGGTAGCCCATCATCCAAAAATGCTTTTAATGTCCATACTTTTTGTTTTTCCAAACTTGAAGTGACTGGTTTTCAAAGAAAGGCATTTGAAGTTTATTTGTCCTTGCCTTATAAGTGACATAAATTCAGTTAGAACCCTTAATGTTGTTTTATTTTATATTGTTTCCCCAGTTCCATCTAGAAAAATAATAAGATGGAGGAATGCAGTTGAAAGAAGAGGGCATGTTAGACCAAATATGGTACTACTTAAAAATATTTGGATTATGTTTACACAGTAAAAATGGATATGTTTTAACTTTGAGCATTAAATTTGGATTCTTACAGCATAAACTCAAGGTTAAAAAAAACACAAAACAAAATCTAACCTTCCCGAATGGTTAATTAATATGAATCTCTTACCTTGTGGCTGACGGCTGGGGTGGTATATTTGAAGGTCAAAAGGCTGTGCGCTGGTTTTTTGAATTACGCTGACATTCTGTCCAGTCCATTTGTTGGCTTTAGATAATGTATTTGTTCTCCAGTCAGTCCAATAGACCTCACTTCCATACAGAGAAACAGCAAAGGGATGAGAAAGGTATTCATGACCTCGTATGATCTCTATCATGCCTGTTCCATCGTAAAGGGCAGAATAAATAGCATCTGACCTGCAGAAAGATAAGCCCATTATCAAAACCAGTTTATATCCTATAGGCAAAAAATGACACAATACTATTCCCCTGGGGGATGATACCAACATTTTTTTTCCAAATTTATTTATAGTCCTGTCATTTCAACCTAGAAAGTTAGAGTGCCCAGAAAATAACAACTCTAACAATAACAAAGAATAATTATTGGTGGTTCCTACATATTTGAAAATTGGTGTTTTTTACCTGGCATCTGTCCATACTATCCTTTTTTCAAAATGGTCTACAGTTAGTCCATTAGGCCAAGCCCCAGTTTTCATGTCCTTATAGATAGTCTTTCTTCCAGCACCACTCATGGAGGCAGACTCAATACGAGGAAAATTAGCATCCCAGTCTGTCCAAAAAAGAATTCTAACAAGAAAGAAACAATTAGGTAGATCAGTTTACAATTTTAATATGGCATGGTTGTCAAGCAAGTTAAAAGAATTACAAATCTACAAATAAATTACTAGTTACCATATGGGATACTGTACATTAGGCACATTAGTACATGCATTGTTATTTAGGCAAGCACCATACTAATAAATGATAACATGACAATCTAGTGACTTAAAGAATTGATATGCCTATGACAGTAATTGTAACACTATCAATTATCCAACAAGTAAGTATACAAATTTGAGATTTCCCATGCTTCTCTTTTCCTCCACTAGTGGAGAAAGGGAAAGGAGGAAGGGGAAGCAGAAGGGGAAGTTAAAAGCAAAGTATAGTAGAAATACAGAAGAAATAAAATCAATGCCATTTGTCATCAAAAGAGATGACAGAAATTTGTTGAAGAAGCAAACTGAAACTATAGGCCAGAATTTTTTTTTTGATTAATCAATAAATATTTACTCCATTGCATACACACACGTGCGCACGCACACACACACACACACACAATTGTATTTCCTTCCTCTCCCACATATTGTAAAGTAATAAAACAGCCTATAAATCATATAGTATTTCTCTAAAACTAATGCAAACATTTTTGACTGCTTAGGCTATGTATCTAATATTATGCAAGTCAAGGGATAAGGTAGTGGGGGATTGAGTTGGGGATACACAAGTAACGTATGTATGTATGATATGGTTCCATCTCTAGGGCTTTTGAGAGATAATACTGATAGATGAAGTAATTAGATATGAAATTATTTTAGAAGGTTAGAAAAGAATATACTGTGTGTCAAAAGAAAATAAGAGTGAAAGAACTATGAGTGTGAACCGCTTTTAGTGGTTAGAGAGGAGAGACTCAATATTGGATGTTTATCGGTGAAGAAGGTGAGATAGGGTTTAAAGAATTGTACTTTCAATAAAGGCTATTTATTAACGCACTATCATAGCAACCCATAATTAATTACTATAAAGAAGGTAGAATAGATTTCAGCATTTCAAATCTTAATTCATCTCTTTTCCAATTGTTAATTGGAAATCAAGGGGATGCCCATCAGTTGGGGAATGGCTAAACAAGTTGTGGTATATGCATGTAATGGAATACTATTGTGCTATAAGAAATGGGGAAGATATGGACTTTATAATAACCTGGAAAGGCCTACATGATATGATTCTGAGTGAGTGGAGCAGAACCAGGAGAACATTATACACAGCCACTGATATATTGATTCTGTGATGACTGACTTTGATAGACTTGGCTCTTGACCAGCTGAAGATTACCCTAAAGAGATCTGGTCACATGTAATGTTCTGGTGACTTTCTGAATAATTTAAAGGAGATATTTAGATATCTCTCTCTCTCAATCTCTCTCTCTCAATCTCACTCTCTCTCTCTCTCCTTCCCTCTCTCTGTATGTATATATGTATACACATATTTCTATATGTGTGTATGTGCACATGCACATACATATGTATGTATGTATACACATGCATATATGTTATACACATATCCATTCATATACTGCCCCCCCCCCACACACACACACACTCAGAGCCCTAATTAGGATGGGGTGATCAGAGAGCTGTCCCATGATTCCAAAATTTAGATACTGTTGCCAGTACCCAATCTTCTTCAGCAGGTAAAAAAAACAAACTGGGCTTTATAGCTAGATAACAGGAATAATTATGCAACCCAGGGAGTTACTAGGTATCATTTTGTTTCCTTTCCAACTACACCCCCAGAAATATCCTCACAGTGTCTCAGGCTCTCTGCCTAATGAGGTCACAATTTCTATCTAAAATGCGTGAGTTCTTGCGTCTTGAGAAACACTTCTTGAGATCATCCTTAGCTGAATTTGTCCCAACATTTGATTTCACACTGCCTTTCTACTACTTGCCCTTAACACAAGAATTTCTAGTTTTAACTCCATATATACTAGTAAATATTTTCAAAATTTTCAACTTGTGGATCACTTTCAGTAGAAAAAAGATTTTTACCTTTAGCTTCAAATGATACATTGCAAAATTGTTCTCAAACACATGCTGAATAGGATTCTTGATTGACTTATTACACAACTTGAGTTTATATTTTAGGATTATATTTAATCATAATATAATTAAATAAGGGATAAAATACAGTGGTCTTTCGTAGAGAAAGGAATGAATGTCCTAGGGATAAAAAATAAGGGGAAAGTAATTCATTGAGACACTTAGAGCAAAAATTACTTAATTAGTGGGCACAAGGAACTGAAAATTGTAGGGATGCCCATAAATGAGGAAAAGGGTAAACAAGTTGTGGTGTAGGGTTATGATGGAATACTACTGTGCTATGAGAAATGATGAGCAGGTGGACTTAGAAAAACATGGAAAGAATTGCATGAAATATTGAAGAGAGAAATGAGCAGAAGCAGGAGAATGTTGTATATAGTTACAACAATATTGTTAGAAGAATAACTGTGAATGACTAAGTTGTTCCACGTATTGTAAATACTCAAATCAACTACAAAGGAAGGTGCTCTCTACTTCTAGAGAAAGAACTGATAAATATAAGTATGCATAGTATGGTTTTACATATATATGTTGTATATGTGTATATAATACTATATAATTGTTATATATGTATGTGTGTATCTATATATTTCTGTCACATGGTGGCCTTCTTTAGTGCAGGGTGAGGAAGGAGGGAGGGAGACAGTTCGGACCTTAAAAATAAAAATAAATGAAATTAATTTTAAAAAGTTAATTATAGCAAAAATTTATTAAAGTCAAATTTAGATTATAATAGAATTTATAAATGAACCTTTAATTTTAACAGATAAGGAAACTGAGGCTCAGATGATTACATTACCTTTACCCAAGGTTTTTAGTTAGTAGTAGAGCTAGTAATTGAACATATATATGTCCTTTAACTCCATATTCCGTTCTCTACCTGTTATTCCTATCTGCCTTAAGTAAAAATGTTTGCAGATGATAGCCAAATATGACCTTTGAGTATAATTGGAAATATTTGTATCTTGTTTCTAATTTAATTTTGGGCACATCTCACTTTTAAGAAATATCTTCCTGAGGTTTACATTTTTCAATATTTCAAAACTAGGTTTAAAATAGGAAAATAATGTAAAGCCAAAATACTATGAATTCAAATGTAAGGTGAATAAAGAAAAAGGAACATTTAAGAGGAAGTTTTTGTGGGGTCGGGGTCAATGTGATTGATTAGAATTAGCCACCAGAACCTATTAACCATACTATATTTTCAATGAAGAGGATTTCTTTTCTGGATTTTTCAGAACACTGGCAATTAAAGCCACTATGTCTACTCTATCTAGCAAGTTGGGAAATATAGATTTTAGATCTTCTTGTACACAATGGAAGCAGTTCTGGCAGGTCTGATACAATGGACATTCAATACAATTAAGGTGCTTTCTGTTTTATTCAGAAGTAGGCCTGCAGTATACATAGGAGAAAAACTAATATGTACCGTGGGTAACGAAAATATGGCTTCAAACTATTCTAAAACTGACTGGTCCTTTCAATCTTCATCCAACATAGCAGTACTGGGAATCTGACAGCAGCGGCTTTGATAGTAAACTATCACCAATTTAGGAAAATAACATATTAAAGAATGAGTTGCTCCAAAATGTATATTTCACCTTACCAATGTGGGGAGGGGAGGGAAACAGCTTCTAAAAGTTGACTTCAAGGATCATTTATTTTGATAAGGCTTTGGGAAGCTTGTACTCCCATTGTCACCACTACTTACTTGTATCTCAATGGAATCAAATCATTTTCTAACACACTCAATACTTTATAGTAGAAAATGTGTTAGTGGAAGATCATTCAATAAATATTCAATTTTCTCAAATTCACAAAGATTAAAAGATCTCTTAGCACAGGATATAGGCAAATGATGGACCACAATTTCTTTTAAAGAACTGCAAGAATCAACTAAGGCAATCATGGTTGCATTTATCTGTTAGACTCATATACTTCTATACAGGGTCAATGAACCATAAACGAAAAAGTCTTTAAGGGAACCATTACACAGTGGACAATTTCAGTTTTAGAAGGGGCATTATAATCTATCAGATCAAATTGAACAAAGCAAAAATATGCTATCTTAGCTCAAAATTAGGTCACTGAATTGTAATCTTCAGTACTTCAAGTCCAACAGCATGTGTATTAGTTTAATATTTTGTTATTTATTTTAATATATTAGTTTAATTAGTTTACTATTTCAGAAGCTGTGCAAATAAGATGAATTAATATTCTATATAATACTTTAATGTTCTCTCATGTATATTCAATTTAGTTCAGTTCAATTTAATTTAATAAGTACATATTAAATGCTTCCTATGCACAAGAAACTAAGTAAGGAACTATGGATATGAAGATAGATACATCACCGATGCTCATGGGAAGTTTATACAACTGTTAGGTTAAGGCATTTTATATCAACTTGACAGAAAGATGTAGATATACACATACACACACATATATGGTTTATATATACACACATATATAGTATATATACATAAAATGTCAAATCAATACATCTTAATTTTTATGACATATATTTATCAATTTGACCTATGTTTCTTGTGTATATATGTGATACATATATGTATACACACATTAAATATGTTAAAGAGACAAAGGGGAACCTCATATGCTATCTTCCTATATAAGTATGATCTCAAGAAACTTACTTTCCATAACTTTTCTTTGGAGCGGGAAAGGCAGGGCAATTGGGGTTAAGTGATTTGCCCAAGGTCACACAGCTAGTAAGTGTGTCAAGTGTCTGAGACTGGATTTGGACTCAGGTCCTCCTGACTCCAGGGCCGATACTCTACTCACTGTGCCACTTAGCTGCCCTTCAAGAAACTTACTAAGTCTTCTTAGACATAAAAATTTAAATCTGTCAAACTGGGATAAAACTGTCATAACCTAGCTGTTTTGATGGTCTTATGTAATAAAATAAGCATATATATATATATATATATATATATATATGTAACACATATTTGTATGTAGGTATATACATATGTAGAATGAAAGAGACAGAGAATTGGGTTTTTTTCAGTATGTATACATATACATATATACATATACATATACATATACATATACATATACATATACATACATACATATATATACATACATACATATATATATATATATATATATGAGAGAGGGGGGGGAGAGAGAGAGAGTTGGGTTGTTTCAGTTATGTTGAGTCTTCGTGACCTCATATGATGTTTTCTTGCCAAAGATACTGGAGTGTTTTGCTTTTTACTTCTCCAGATCATGTTACAGATGAGAAAACTGAGGCAAACAGGGTTAAGTGACTTGCCCATGATCACACAGCTAGGAAGTGTTCTTGATTATAAGCCCAGTGCTCTATCCACTGCACCACCTAGCTGCTGATAGATAGAAAGATGGTAGATGATAGATAGACAGACATAGATATACATATATCCATCAATATGTGTATGTGTATATATATATATATATACACATATGTATATACACACACTTTATATTTATACACACCTGTGTGTGTAAAATTACCTACTGCTGTATCCTAACCCATTATGTTTAGCAAACATCCACTATATGTAACAATCAATCAAAAAATATGAGATAAGTAACTATTATGTTGGATGCACAGGTGCTGGGTTCTCCTACTTACAAAGAGCTAACATCCTAATGTGTATTCAAGACAATGTGCCATAAGTATTGGGGACAGAAAGAAAAAAAAGAAAATAACTTTTACCACAAAATCATTTACATGGGATGAGGGTGATTATAAGTTCCTTGAGGTCAGGGATTGTCCTTTACCTCTTGCCTGGCACATATCAGGTGCTAAATAAATGTTTATTTATTGAATACAACATATTCATAGATCAGTTGGCCAAATTAGGCCCCTTCTACCTGGAGGAGAAAGTCAGACATAAAAATAGAAACCGGTAGGATAACAGATGAATCTATTAGGTGTAGCCTGACACAAAAGAAATCTACCAGTCCTTATCATTTTAGTTCAAAGTCTATGCTGGATGTAATTGTCCTCTCACACGATAATGACTGGCAATGATGCCTTAGGCCTAAACTTCACATGATACACCATATTAAAGGGAGACAAAGAAGGCCATTTTGTCTTTTTGCAGAAATTTCAGTCTATCACTTCATTGTCTAATCAATTGTAATCAAAACAATTCCATTCTAGTCGATATTAATTTAGCATAATTCACAAACTAGGAAAGTGACCAATGTTGGAGGGGCCATGAGAAAGTAGGCACTACTGATGGACTTGTGAATTAGTACAACCATTATAGAAAGAAATTCAGAATTATATACAAAAAAATTACTGAACAGCATTTGTTCTTTGACTCAGCAGTACTACTGCTAGACATACACAAAAGGGAACAAAGAAAGTGGAAAAGTTCCTATACGTACAAAAATATTTATATTAGCTCTTTTTATAATAACAAAAAAAACCCCAACCCAGAAAGTAAGAGGAGGTCAATCAGTTGAGGAATGGTTAAATAGATTGTGGGATATGAATGTGATTGAGTAGTATTTTGCTTTTTGAAATGAGGAAATAGGTGATTTTAAAAAGGCATAGAACTGACACAAAGTGAAGTGAGCAGAAACAGAACAGATTATAAAATAACAATTCTATAAAAACAAAACATCTTTGAATATTCTGAGAACTATGAGCCATGATCAATACAGTGACCATTTATGAATCCAGAGCACTAAAGATGAAATATCCCATCCCTTATAGAGAGTTGATGGATTTAAGGTGCAGAAATTTTATAAAAATAAATAAATGTGTATATATGTACACATACACATATATAATATACATGCATACACACACAGGTATGACTATGCTCATTTCTTTATATGTAGGTATACAAAAATATACACACATATATAGTTTGTATGTGTATAAGTGTGTATAGTATAAAACAATTGAAGGAATTTGTTTTGTTTGGCTGTGTATATTTGTTACAAGTAATTTGTTTTGCTTTGTTTTCTTTTTCCTTCAATGTGGTTGGGGGGTGAGAGGAAGAAAAATAGATTGCTGTAATTAAAAAAAAATAACAGATAAAGGAGTGCTACAGATATGAAATATTGTGTGTATTTTTAGATGAGGTTGCTATATTGTGAGTTTTGCTTAATTGTTTTACTTTGTTATGAAAGACCTCTCCTGAAGGTAAATGTTTTTAATACAAAAATACAACACATCAATACAACTTAACGTTTAAAGAAAGTGGTATGTCTCCAACAGCCATTCTGGTCCTGAAATATTTGTGACCCTAAGATTTATTATGAACCCTTATTCCCCAAGGTCTCTGAACATTGAGCTGAGGTTACTTATTGAAAGGCTAGGTATAAATTCAGAATGCGTTTAGTAAAAGGAGCGAGTCAATCCCATCAGATTATGCTCAGAATTCCAGGAGATGAGCCCATAAATCACTTGTTTATCCCTGAAAAGGACCCTTGGGAGGAGATAATTTTATGGCAAGGAAATATTCCTTCACCAAAAGCAGATATTTAAGATTGTCAACTGGTCACCCAAAAAAAAAACCATGGGAAGCAAAACTATGAATATGGCCCTTCATATAACAACAACAACAAAATACTAAGTAAATGAAAATCTGAATAAAAAATAGTAGATAATTATCCAATTATAATAAAGCTAGTTTCTTCTAGTGCATTTAAAATTTAACTAAATTGTGCATGCAATTTTTCAGAAACACATCACTGATGAAAAGCAAAGCACATAATAAAGAGTATTTATGATTATTAATGCACAGAATAATTATTTCTATGCATCCACTCATTCTCTCTTTCCAACAGATGTTTATTGTGTTGTTAAGTGCAAAAGAGTTTAAGACCCACTGTACCTGTTCCTAGAGAGCTTACTGAATAGTACAGGAGATAAGATAGGTACACATAAAACTAAATTACAAGCCTCAACAAAGTTCAGCCAGTGAATTTTTGCTAATAATTTCTAAATATATTTTTCAGAGAAAGGATGTCTTTAGATACCCTATTATTTGAAATAATATCTCCATAACCTGCTTCAGAAATTTTCAAAGAACAGGGGAAAAGTTCAAACTAAAAAAAAATCATAACGAATAAGCAATGAGCCAAGATGAGATGAAATAAGTTATTTTTATGTTGCTTATCTACTACCAATATGTTTTCAAAAGTGGAATTAATTGTATTTCTTTATTTATTATACTTGTGTCCCAAGGCAACTTAATTGAAGATAGTTTTATAATCCCAATTCACTGCCCTCCCTTCTAAAAAAAAGCACTTAATAAATGGGGTTATTGAATTTATTTGAATTTTAATGAGTCAATGGAACTTGTTTTCTCAAAATAGAGACAAGGGGATATAAGATTCTAGGGGTCTTATTTCAAACCCACTAAACTGACCTTATTATTCCTGAACTCTACATTTCAAGAAAATTAAAATTATATCAAATCACATTTGTCAAACCAGGCAATTTAATCCCAGAGCTGAGGAAATTACCACTCTCATCAGAACCCTTGGGACATTTTAGTCAGAGACATTTTTACAAGTTAGATTTCCTGCTTTTAATAATCATGCTGATTTACTTCATTTTATCACCACTGTAATTATAGTAATTAGCTTTAACAGTTAAAAATAACAATTAGTAATGATAATAATTTATCAAATTTTTCAATGGCATTATCACTTTTCCCTTATGTTCATGCTAGCACTTTATTTAAATAGTTTTCTAATCTTAATGGCCTTTTGGAGATACTCTCATAGTCCAAATTCAATACCAAAGCCTTGCATTTCGAATTTAGTAATGTCTGATGTAACTAAAAAAAAGGACAGAAAGATTTCATGTCTTCCATATCTCTGGGTTGTATTCTCCTCCCCCCATCTTTAAAAAAGTGCTATATCCATTCCTGGGGGTAATAGGGTGCGGCTTATCACACTGGGATTGTGTTTTCACCAAAATGAATAAACTACAGAAAGGAGAAATTTCTTTCATTAAATTACATAATTTTAGAGTCTAAAGGGTCTTTCGTAACATAAAGACCTATCTGTAACTGATAGAGAATCCCCTGTATAATATCCCTAGCAAGCAATACCCTGATCATTGATAAAAGACTGCAGAGAGGGGAACTCTTGCTACTTATGAAGGAAGCCCTTGGAACTTTTGGATATCTTTGTTAGCAAGTTTTTTTTTTCCCCTAGCCTAAATTTTTTTTCTTTTTTTCTTTTAACACTTTCACATATTTTTTCTTAGTTCCACCCTTTGAGATCAAGAAAAATTAGTTTAATCCCTCTTCCATATGACTTAACAGACAGTTATCATGTACCACATGATACTTTTTATCCAGGCTAAACATCCCCGCATCCTTAGGCTGATCCTCAAATGGTAAGAACATGTCATCCTGGTTGCCTTCCCCAGATACTCTCCAGCTTCCCAACGTCCTTCCTGAAACATGGTAGTCTAGATGTTGTTCGACTAGGGCATACTACATAAGGGCTGTCACCTCCATATTCCTCAATGCTATATCTCTCTTTAAGCAGCCAAGATTATATTAACTTTCTTGGCTGCCACAACATTCAGATTACAAAACACTAAGATCCTCAGACCTTTTTTCCAGACAAACTGCTTTCCAGTAAAGCCCTATCCAGTTTGTTTGTGAAGTTTGTTTCCTCAACACAGTACAAAGTTTTGTGCTTATCACTACAGAATTCTACTTTCTTTTAAATATTTCATTAATCTAAACATTAATTTCTAAACATTGATGTAATGCTTAAATTAAGATCTTTTTGAAGTTCTCTGTCGTCTCATATGTTAGTTATCCCTCTCAATTTTGTATCATCTACAAGTTTAATCACTATGTTATCTATTCCTTTAAACAACTAAATGATCAAAATATTAAAAGTGGAAGACCATACATATTCTTAAAGCACTGTACGTGAGACTTCCTTCCAAACTGACAGTGAATTATTAATGGGTCAATTACATCATTTTTGAATACAACTTTTTGTACTATTAAATTAACTTGTCTCTCTCCATCTTTTCCACAAGAATAGCATGAAGCACCTCATCAGATGCTTTACTTTAAAAAAAAATCATATTGCTAAACGATTTTGCCTCAAAAAAATACATTACATTACCTTGGAGGTATATTCTTCTTAAATATTTCTCTCTATAACTTTTCTCTATCTTCAAAGCAACCATGATTTGAATTGCCTTTATCTTTTCTTTATGACTGTAAAGCTACACTAAGCTAGGTGCCATGCCACTTATTTTTAACTAATCCTATTCCTTTTCCCACAGGCTGAAATTCCCCTGTCCAGTACTAATGTTCTGCAATGAAATCCCCTTACTGGGAAATTTTATGGGTGAGAAGTGCTGAAGATTATAATCTAAGGCAGAACCAAATGGGAGAATACAGGTAGCAACTCGGCAGAACTCTCCCAACATTGTCCTCCAAATAACTTTAACATAATGCCTAAACCAAATTCTGGAGTGGCAGAGCCAACAAAAAGTCAGGGTGTGTAATGGTAATGTAAATTTGAAGATCTTTCCCATCCATTAATAGGCCCATGTGACCTGCTTATGTAACAGGAAGCCTGTGTTGTTAGCAGCTTGGTGAAGGAGAGGAACAGGAAAGGGTGGAGCAGAAAATGCTCAGAGTTGTTAGAGCTGTGGGAGAGAGCAGACCTATGCTGGCTGTGCTGTGAGTCATTGTTGGTGGCAAGGCCCCAGAAGGGGGTGGGAAGGTTATGGGATGGCTTAGCTCCCTACTGCGATGTTATGTTTTAGGTTCTTTGCTGTTATTATAAAGTGGACTTACTGGTTCTGGAATTTTCTTGCTGCTTGGATGGGTTGGACTTATTGGTTTTGAGATCTGGTTCTTTGCTGTCTGAATAAATGGTTTACTTCTATTTGGAGAATCTCTTATATTTTGCAATACAGAACTATATAGTCATATTTACAATTATGATTAAAATATGATTATTGCCTTGCTAATACAGGGTGAGAAATTTTTCTTACCCAATACAATTTAGGAGGTCAGAAGGAAAGATCTGTGACACAGAGGTGGAGGTGACCAGGAGCATAGTACATACCTCACAATACCTGTAGTAGGCCTTAGATGCAGCAGCAACAGAGAACATACCCTAAGACCGGGAGGTATTTGTGCCAAAAATGTATAACTCATTCAATAGTTGGAAAACTAACATCATAATTGACCACATAAGTAACAAAAACAACAAAAATCATATGATTATATCAATAGATGCAGAAAAGGGTTTCCAAGGGCACATGTGGCCTTCTAGGTCCTTGGGTATGACCTTTTGACTGAGTCCAAGTTTTGTAGAACACATCCTTTTATTAAAGATTTATTAAGGAACACTCGTTCCTACAAAAACATGAGAAAGCATATGAATAAATGGAGCTTTCCTTAAAGTGAGAAGTAGTATCTATCTAAAATTACCAGTAAACATTATCTATAATGGGAATAAGCTAGAAGTCTTCTCAAAAAGATCAGGGGTGAAACAAGGATGCCCATTATCACCACTATTTTTCAATATTGTACTAGAAGTGTTAGCTATAGTAGAAATAAGACAAAATATGAATTTGAAGGAATTAGACTAGGCAATAAAGAAACAAAACTAACATTCTATAGCAATATGATGGTATGCTTAGAGAATCCTAGAAAATTAACTAAAAAACTAGTTTAAATAATTTACAATTTTAGCAAAGTTGTAGGATATAAAATAAAGCCACATATACCATCAGCATTTCTATATATTACTAATAAAGCCCATCAGGAAGAGACAGAAAGATGAATGCCATTTAATAACAACAGACAATATAAATATTTTGGAGTTTACCTGCTGAGACAAACCCAGTAACCATATGAACACAATTACAAATTCTTTTCCACACAAATAAAAACAGATCTAGATAACTGGAAAAATATTAATTGCTCATGGTTATGAAGAGCAAATATAATAAAATGATAATTATATTTAAATTAATTTATTTGATGCCATGCCAATTAAACTATCAAAAATATTTTATAGAACTAGAAAAAATAAAAACAAAATTCATCTCAAAGACCAGAATGTTAATAAATATAAGGGGAATCAATGAAAAAAAACGTGAAGAAAGGTGGCCTAGAAGTACCCACACTTCAAATGGAATTACAAAGTAGAAATCATGAAAACAATCTGGTACTGGCTAAAATCAGTGGAATAGATTATGTACACAATATGCAAGAGTAAATGACTATAGTAATCTAGTGTTTGACAAATTCAAAGATCCACACTTTGGGGACAAGAACTCAGCATATGACAAAAATTGTAAAAAACTGGAAAGCAGTTTGACAGAAACTAAGCATAGACCAACATCTCACACTATATATAAAGATAAAGTTAAAATATGTACATAATTTAGATATAAATGATACTATCATAATTAGAGGAGCATAACAAATATATCAGGTCTATGGATAAGGGAAGAATTTATAACCAAATAAAAGTTACAGAGGATCACAGGAAGTAAAATGGATAATGTTAACTATATTAACTTAAATAGATTTTGCACAAATAAAACCAATGCAGCCAAAATTTGAAGTAAAGCAGAAAACTGGGAAGAAAATTACAGCAATTTTCTCTGACAAAGCAATTTTCTCAAATACACAGAGAAGTGAGCCAAATTTATTTTTTTATAAAATGAGTCATTTTCTCCTTGTAGTGGCCAAGAACTAGAACTTGCAGGGATACCTGTCAGTTAGGGAATGGATAAG
This sequence comes from Trichosurus vulpecula, assembly GCF_011100635.1. Lineage (NCBI taxonomy): Eukaryota > Metazoa > Chordata > Mammalia > Diprotodontia > Phalangeridae > Trichosurus > Trichosurus vulpecula. The sequence goes on along the minus strand of NC_050574.1, from coordinate 283,606,581 downwards.
CAAGTTGTGATATGAGATTATGATGGAATACTACTATGCCATAAGAAATGATGAGCTCATTGATCTTAGAAAAACATGGATAGACTTGAACACAATAATGAAGAATGAAATGAGCACAACTAAGTGATCATTGTATATAGTAACAGCAATATTGTTTTAAGTAAAACTTTGAGCGAGTCATTTTGACTATTATAAATACCCAAAACAACATTCTCTATACTACCTTGTTCCTGAAGGCAGAGAAGAGAACATATGTCTTCTAGTTCATTCATCCCAACCAGAGAGGGAGGATTACAGTGGGCAAAAGGAAGTGGGCTAGAGAAAATGGGTTCATTTTACTCATGACATGTGAAGGAAGGCACTGTCTACATCCAGAGAAAGAACTGATAAATAGAAGTATGTGTAGAAGATTTCACACATACACACACACACACACACGCACATGCACACACAAACACACACACATACACACACATATTTGTGTTTAATGGCAGCCATCTCTAAGGCAGGGTGGGAGGGAGGGAAGAATAAAAGGAGAAAACAATTACATAAGCTTATTATATATTTAAAGGGAATAGCAAGTTGTATATAATAGTCTTGCAGTTTCATGAACAATAATTTTTTCGTTATACTATGTTATGGAAATACTTGTTTTATACTATAAATTAAAAATAAAATAAATAAAAATAAAAACTATAGTAATATGAAAAAATGCTCTTAATCTATAAATTAGAGAAATGCAAAATAAAAGAACTCTTACATTTATCAGATTGGCTAATATCACAGAAAAGGAAAATGACTAATGCTGGAAGGATTATAGAAAATATGGGACACTAATGCACTGTTGGTGGAGTTGTGAACTGATCCTACCATTCTGGAGAATGATTAGGAACTATGCCAAAAGTGTTATAAAACTGTACATACCCTTAACCCAATAATGCCACTACTAAGTCTGTATCCCAAAGAGATAAAAGAATGAAAAAGGACCTATATATACAAAAATATTTATACTAGCTCTTTTTGAGGTGACAAAGAATTGGAAATTGAAGGGATGCCCATCAATTTGGGAATGGCTAAACAAGTTGTGGTATATGACTTTGATAGAACACTATTGTATTTAGAATTTGATTTGGTCGAATACTATTTTATTGTATTGAAATAACAATCAGATGGTTTCAGAAAAACCTGGGAAGACTTATGTAAGCTGATGAAATGTGAAGTGGGTGGAACTAGGAGAACAGTGTAGACAGCAATAGCAATATTCTAAAAATGATCAATTGTAAAAAGATTTAGCTGCTGTAACCAAGAAATGACCCAAGATGATTCCAAGGAACCCACGATGAAAAATGCTATCCAACTCCAGAGAGAGAACTGATGTACTCTGAAGGCAGACTGAAAAATACTTTAGCTTTCTTTAATTTTCTTGTTTTGTTTTTGCAACAGAGCAAATTTGGAAATATGTTTTGCATGATTTCACATGTAAAATTGATATCACATTTCTTGCTTCCTCAGTGGGTGGCGGGGCTATGGGAGGGAGGGAGAGAATTTGGAAATCAATTTTTTAAAGAAAGAATGTCAAAAATTAATAAATAATGACTTTAATAAAAAGAAATCTATAAGAAAAGATTGGAATCTAACACTTTGGCTTGAATGGGCACATAAGAACATCAGTTAATCACAAGCTTGGGAAGCTTTGTACTAACATTCTGAAAATGAGAGAAGGCAACTCCAGAGGATAGCATAGCCAGTCCTTTTTCTTCTGAACTATTCTTCAATAGAGCATGAGGTGTCTCTTGCCAACTGACATTCTCTATACTACCTTGTGCCTGAAGGCAGAGAAGAGAACATATGTCTCCTAGTTCATTCATCCCAACCAGAGAGGGAGGATTACAGTGGGAAAAAGGAAGTGGGCTAGAGAAAATAGGTTCATTTTACTCACGATCTGTCTCACTTTATTTTCTTTATCCTTTTGCCTGAGTTTCCATTTCCTCTAACCAAATACACTCAATCCTACAAACCTTGGAAAACATACACACAAACATAGGGACACAGAGATTGATGCCTCCCTCCAAAAAAAATGAACAGGGAAAATGAGAGAAAACTGAAAAAGAAACATTTTCTTTGGCCTGTCAACCCTGCCCTCCTTCCCTTAAAAAAATCTTGTTTTCCTTGCGGTGACCCAGGACTTATAAAGACTTATAAACATTCTCCTGGGGAGACTGTTTCCTGGAAAAATGAACAGTAAGGGTTCTTAACCTCTTAACTCTCTGCAGTAAACTTTGCTTCCCCAAATCTATGGAAACATTTTTTTTCCTTTGCTTCTAGAAAGTCCCAGTTGTCAAAGTCTTTCCACTTGACTATTGCAATTTTAATTCTAAAATTTTCTTTTAAAATACACATAGAAACGATAAAGGGCTAGTTATTTAACATCTGTGTCTATTTAACCATTAAAAAACAGTTACAGTCCCTGTCTGGAAGGGCAGATTGGAGTTCATTATGTGTTCATGTCAGAAAGAGGTGATGAAGCTTCCAAAATGACTAATATCCCAAATCAGCCTAAATAAATATGTTAGCTTCCACTTAAACACCAAACCAGACTCCTGGAAAACCACAACCATGTAATCCAAACAACTGGATTTTTAAAATCAATTTACTCCATCAGCTCCTGATTTACATAGAATGGCTTGAAATACATTACTTTAAAGTGAATTTTCTTTAAGTGAAATGCCTTAATTCATTCCATCAGAGATTTGGAAGTAGGGAGTTAAGGGATCATTTGGCACAATCCCCTCATTCTGCAGAAGAGGAGATTTGAGACCAACTGAGATGAAGTGACTTTGCCATGATCATGGAGATAGTAAACAATAGATCTAAGGGACAGGCCTAAGACCTCTGTTGAAAATTTGGAGCCCTTTTCCACTGTGCCATGTTGCCATAATTGGGAAAAACAACATGATGAGAAAAGTAAAATTTCTTTACCCATATCTTGGATCCAAAGCAATAGCTCTGGGATGCTCCATAGCGCCGGCTATCAGTGTTGTTCTCAGGGTGCCATCTAATTTGGCAACTTCAATTTGGTCCAAATTGCTATCTATCCAATAGATGTTTCCTGCAATCCAGTCTACTGTCAGACCTTCTGGGGTAGCCAGGCCATGTTCTACCACCACTTCAATTGCTCCTACACCTACAAAAAAAAGAAAAGAAGAGAAAGAAAAAAGAAAAGGAAAAAAAAGCAAGTTTGACTGATGTCCTGAACCAAGAAAAGGAAAATGTCTTATTGAACTATATAGTCAGTGATGTAGAACAACCTCCTCACCCCCTGACCATTTTGTTGAGCAAAGATGAGGCAACCTGTAACCCAAACGACAGTTATAATTGCTGCGGTGCCTAAAAACACTTCTGTCAAATCATGAATATAGAGGTACTGGATTACTCTTCTCTGACAAAATCATATGCCCTAATTTTGATCACTTAAGGAATATAGTGGATTAACTAAGCCTCTGTTTTCTACCTTCTCGTCTCGGTATGGAATACATTTATTCATTTATTTAAAGTACTCATTAGTAGAGTCATAAAAATGACTGCGAGAATAGTGTTTCCTTCCAGGGTGCTAACATCTGTGTGTGTGTGTGTGTGTGTGTGTGTGTGTGTGTGTGTGTTGGGGTGGGAATGGGACTGTAGCATTCTTGATCTCAGCCCCCATCCTCTGACCTGTCTTTCATCTTCAACTAGACTGCCTTCAATGTATAGTGAAACTGCCCCTGTTCTTTTTTTTCCTTCCATAGGATGCTACCCCCATAATCATGGGAATCCTTTCCTAGGACCCACTTCCCTCCACAGATGCATTACTTGGCTTAGTCCTATGGGATGAGAAGTTGGACACCACTGACTTTTATTTGACTATATGGAAATGTGCCAGATTCTCTGGGAAATGGGGCCCCCTCCCTCTCTCTAGCATGATTGCACTTCGAGTAGATTGTTCCCTGTAATCTTTGACACCATCTGAACTTGTTCTGGACATAAAAATTACAAATTATAACACTACATGTAAGATATTAACCTTTATCAAAGGATAGTAAGGTCAGGGAATTGAGGAAAATCATATATCAATCTCTGGAGCTTTTAAAGACTGGAGTGTTATGAAACTATGAGTTAAACTTTGCTTTTGTGATCTGAGCTAATGAAGTTTTGACTATACAGATGTAAAACTTGGGAACCCAAATTTCTTATACATGGTACTTTTCATGTAGGTTTGATTATAGAACTGACATTTTTTTTTTGTGAAACTACCTAGAGCATAAGATGATATTCTAAGAGACATGTTAAATTAACCTTAGTTTGACTTAAGAAATGATTTCATGGGAATAGTCCATGGATAGCATAACTTTTTGGAGTATAAAAATAGAGTTATATTATAACTGGAAAGTTCTAAAAATGGCATTTCTAATGTTTTTATTTAAAATGTTTTAATTTTTTTACCTGCACTAATTCTGGTAGAATGGAGTATTTAAGTTACACAGAGATTAATTGATACATTGAGGTTGATAATGGGGTATCATTTACTGTTACTGATGTTTTCTGACAAAATCAAATACAAAAAAATGTTTTTTATAGAAATATTCAAAACAGTGGTTATTTACCCATAAAAGTTACTATGATTTGGCTTACTTGTAAATCTTAGAAAGTAATAGTACAGGAAGCAGAAGAAGATAATTTTAATTAGTCCCCTATAAATCAGAATTTTAATTAACTGGCATCTACCATTTGTGTCAAATCAACAAATACATCAGGAAAAAAATACTACTACTCTATTTTTTCTCAATAAAGACAAACTAAGAATAATATTCTCTAAGTAATACATACAATTTTGACCAGCCCTCCTGGTATTTAGCAATGGAAATAGTAGCAATGCATAGAACAAGCTATCAACAGTCTAAAAAAAGTATAATGGTTATACTTTTTAATTAATGCTTTTATTTTCCAATACTTTAGTGTTTCCTTCCTGGCCTTAATTTTGGAAGCTTAAGCCAAATGAAATAATGTTGTCCCCTTTTGATTTCATTACTAAGTATTTGGGGGAGGTTTGATGACTGACCCTATAACATCTTTCACTGTATTTCTTTGAATTACTTTCTCCTGGCGCCAAATAACCAGACTACAATTATGCTAAGGAGTAAAGTTTTGACACAGCCACTTTTCATAAATTACAGAAGCGACTTTCAAAGCAATTAACAACTTGAAAAGGAATATGATGCACATAAATGATTATTCAAACCTAATAAAAAGAAATTTTAATTTGGGCAGAAATATTTTATGCTTACCATTTAGGACCTTGCTATGAATGAATCATGCAAAAACAGAAGGAAGAAAAAGCAAGAGAGTAGAATGCTCTTCACACTAGTACTTTTATTGGTTTGTTTTCAGTTATGCTGCTATTTGACCAAATCGATAATTGGCAGAAAACCATAAAGCAAATTATTGTAGCTTGAAAAAAATCAAGCCATTTTCATGTGGAAGGCAATTTTTTTGTATATGCATATGTGTATATACACACATATATTAATATATGTCTGCCTTTCTTATATAGATAAGCCTATTGCATAAAATAATAATATAACTTAACATTTACATACCACTTCAACTTTACAAAACACTCCACAGTTATGATATCATTTGATCTTTACAACAGACCTGTGAGGTAGGTGCCATTATTATCCCCCTTCCTCATCCACATACAACGTATCTCTTTTTATCCCTGGACCCCATGCCTGCCTCATATAACTGTAGGTTTTTCATATTAAAGTGCCTTCTTTCATTTCTCTTGTCTAGGGAACTAAGGTAGACAGAGATCATGACTTGCACAGGATGCCTCAGCTGAAGCATGACTTGAACTCAGGCTATCCTGACTCCATGTCCAGTGCTCCAACTGGTATGATGCCTATTTTCCCCAAATAGTATACAAAATAAATGATCAATTCCCTGGGAATGGAAACCCAAATCACTGCCCATAGCTCTTGTACAATTTATGTGAGAGGCCACACTTTATTAGAAATGATCTCCTGATGATATCACTTTGGTAGGATAAAGTTACTTAAAAAGTAGAACAAAAGTACATACCTCCACTTTCTGAAAGCTTGCCTCTGTAAATTCTATCGTCCACAACATCTGTCCAATAAAGTAAGCTCTGATTGAAGTGAAAATCAAGGGCTATTGTGTTTCTTAATCCAGGAACAAGCAGACTGTAGTCTCTCTTGTGAAGATCAATCCTTCTGATCTCATGTCGTATAGAAAAAATGATGAATGCTTCAAAGGGATCTGAAATTAAATGTATATTAACAGATATGCTTTAAAAATACTAAGATATTCTAGTAAATGGGAAGGAATATTTTTAGGGAGAAATACCCTTTTTAAAATATATATGTAACTTATTCGACCATTTCTTTTCATGAAAGGAAATATTTCTTTTAATGCACAATTTAAGAGGAACTTGAAAAGCTTAGGTTTCAGAGTATCTACTAACAAGATAAAAAGAAACTTGGTCTCTTGAATGCATATGCTTTTTTATGTTCAAAAAACAAAAGCTGTGTAACTCAACAGGTTTCCATTTTTGCCTTGCCACCAGAAAATCTACAGCCAAAGTTATTCTCCAAATGGTATAATCTCAGGGGCCTGAAAACATTTATTCCTTCTCTTTCCTAAAGTTTTCTTCAGATACAATTCTTGTTTAATTTAATTCATAATATTTTGTTTACTCCTTTTAAACAATCTACAATCTGGCTCAATAAATTAAGTGGGAGAAGGATAAATCATGAACACACATACACACACACATACATATATATATATATGTTTTATATTTGTGCATACATGCATGAACATATGCACATATAATGATGTGCATCAAGAAAATGAGCTGAAAGTAAAAGTTTTGACTGTGTGCATATGTGTGACCCCTAAATTCTTCATTATTTAGGTGTAGCTCAGGATTTAGGGGGAAGGATTCAATTTCTGTGATTTTACTGGTGTGGGAAATTCCCTATGTGCCTTTGCAGATAGGAAAGTCACCTATAATTTATAATCTTAGAACTCTGACCAACATATTTTGAAGCTATGTGAATGGTTCATAATTACTTAGTATACTCGTCAGAGGAAGGACTTGAAGGATGCTGTTCCAGTTCCAAGGCTCATCTCTCTTTTTATTACAGAACACTTCCTCTCAGATTTAACATTTAGGATTGATTTTATATGTATATATATGCATATATGTGTATATGCATATATATATATACACATATATAAGACAGACCATGTTCTATTTGGGTTAGTCTTGTGGGACCTCCTATAGTTCTTTTGCTGTCTTATTGTTTTTTTTGTTTTTGTTTTGTTTTTTTACAAATCCAGGTACATGTCTTTCATTTTAAATTCCTTTGTGAGGTGCAACAATTAAACAGGCATTTGTTGAATATCCAAATATTATGGGAAGCACAATCAAAGGATAAGCCTCAGTGTCTCTCCTCAAGGAGATTAATAGTGTGTTCATATATTATAACATTCAAGGAAATCCTAGAGAAAATAGATAGAATGTAAAGTAAGGGAAAGCCTGTAGGACTGAAATCTCACGAAAATTAAAAACAGAAGCTTCATTGGCTGACAAAACTTCTTGTTGGCTAGTTAAATATTTTAAGTCCCCAGGGAAAAACTAAAAGCAAACAAGTTCTGGCAGTCCACTATATTCTGCCTTAACATATCAGAATAATAAATCCTTATCACTGGAATAAACAGTTACCTCTACAGAATGATGCGTTATACACACTCGACATTGTCAAAAACTGATCTGTGGCAACACAGGGCTCCCATCATAAACTGAGACTGTTGCCTGTGTTTTTGTTGATATCATTAAGATTAGAAAAGGTGAATGTTTGGCCAGTTTATCTCAATGCTTTGAAACTATACATACATACACACATATACATACATACACACATATACATACATACACATACATACACACATACATAGACATACACATATGTGTGTGCACAGATATGTACGTATGCATGTGTACATGTACATGTATATACATATATACAAACATATCCATATACATACTTTAATACACACACATATACTTTCAAAAGTGGGGAGCTACATCATCTTCCTGTTAAGGAACATCGCTCTTCCCACAAGTTTTATAGTAAGCAGTATTGTCAGGAGTTCCTTAATGAAACTTTATAATGAAGCTGATTTCTTTGTTATGATTGATATGTTAAGAAGAGCAAAATCACATCCCCCCTCCCATGGGGGAGCTCAAAATGCTTCAAATTTGTATCCACAGCAGTATCTGGGAGATAGGCAGTTGCTAAGATTTTTCATCTTTTAAGAGAAAATTTAGTCTGAGGGAGTCCAAGTCTTTTCTAAAGGCAAATCATTAAGTCAAGAAGCAAAACTTCATTGACTGAGCAAAGATCTATCAGGGTGGCAGTGTTTCCAACTGTGAGAGATTGTGGTACTGATTAGAACTTAATACATATCTATTGATTTTGATTTTATGATGCATGATAAACCAACTTTTTAGTGGTTAAGGCTCATATAAATTCACAAATTCTTTAATCTTGCATCAAGGTAGTCTTTCTAAGTCTCTTCTTGTTTTAAGACTCTGTGATCTGATGAAATGATTACTTCCACTTTAAGGGGGGGAAAGGTATATTAAGATTAATGAACATATGAAAGGTCAGTAGAAAAACATAAAGACCAACTATCCAAATTATTGATTCTCTTAATTCCTCCTTTTACAAAAAGAAATCTTATGTATGTAATATACTTAACCAGAAATGCTTCAATTTAATAATCACATATTCAGTTCCCATCATGTACAATACACTATGGTGTGTTAAAACCAAAACAGCACCTGACCTCAAGAAGATTAAAGTCTCTTACTTACTTGATAAATAACCAATGAATATTGACAGTGAGTCAGCTTTCATACATAGATAGACAACCTGAGACTCAAAGAGATCTAGATTCAAGTCCTATTTTTTACATATGTCATCCGCATGACCCTGGGACCCTGCGTATGAACTTAAACACGTAAACACTGAGTGTCCTCTGATGTCTCTCTAATACAAGGATATTTGAAGTGTGTGTGTATGTGCGTGTGTGTGTGTGTGTGTGTGTGTGTGTGTGTGTGTGTTAAATATCCCTTTGGCAATTTAGTGAAACCTATATATTATATATATATATATATATATATATATATATATATATATATCCCTTCTATGAATAATCCTTTTAAATGCATAAAATAAAACATAGAATTACAAAGAAATCAATTATATTTAAATAAAGACATAATTTTTCTTTTTCCCCCATCCAAATTCCAGGACCCCCTGAAGTCTATTCACAGATTCCTTGGTCCATGGCAGTGTGGATATTAGTTAAAAAGCCCTGCCAGAATTTGAAGAACAGTTGTTTACGTATATTGGTACAGGGTGCTTTCTCACCAGAAAGTTTCAAAAACCTATGAAATTACAAGTCCTGTCACACATAAAAGTATGTGTATTTCCAGGTTCAGACATAGATTTACAACTGGAAAGAATTTTAAGACCAAGAAGTCCAATCTTCTAATTTACAGATGAGGCAACTGAAGTAGAAACAGGTTAAGTGATTTGTCTAATTGTACCAGATTTTTTATTTTTTTTATTTTTTGTCATAAGGGAGGGTTCCATCTGGAGGAGAAGGAAGTTTAACACTATTGGCATGTAATGACAAAAGGATCAATAAAATATATTTAAATGTGTATAGAAAGGACAGAAGGAGAGAGGGCTAGAGTGGAAGAATAACGATTTACCAGTTTGTTTTAATTTTAATAGAACTGGATTTATTTTTGTTGGAGGACAAGAATTGAACTCAATCTGGAATGAATGTCAATGGCATTCTGACCTAGACATAAATTTTCGCTTCTAGTGGTTTTTCAGTGTTATCTACTTCTCATCAATCATTGAACTTAAACACCCTAGACCATCGCAATATGCACAATTACCTTCTTAATATAGAAGTGACTTGAGAATTATCTCTTTCAGAATATCCTATCTGATATTATAGGTACAAGTCCCAAAAGGCCATAATTTGCATTTTCTCAGTGAAGAGATTTGTGTTTAAAAACGTAGCATATCCATCAATTGATTGCTTTTGTGACTTTATTCTATAGTACTTATGTCCTCAATCTACTATTAACCTTCTTAGATCTTTTTCTATTTTTATATGTGTGTTTTCTTAATCACTTTTATGAAACAGAATATGAAAACAATAAGATGAGATATCTTGCTAGGGAAGAGATTCCTCCAATCTTCCCCTAGGGCACCTTGGCATTGCATCTGAATAGCTATTTCTATACAAAGTGGCACAGGTTTTTATTATTATTATTTAATACAAATAATACATTATACTCTTGTTATTCCACACTTTCCCCAATTTTATTATTCTATGTTTTTCATAATACATATTAAGATATTTCTAATTTATCTTCTGTTTGAGTATTTAAGTGCTAAGTAGGCCAACACTGCTTTAGCTTAATATATCATTTACTTTCTGTATCCCCTCAGAGCTATGAAGAAGGAAATGTTAAAAAGCATCATGAATTTTTTAAAAAGAGCCTTAAATTGGAAATTAGTAGATGGAGGCTCTAGATCTAGCTCTCTTATTTAAAACATTACTTTGTATTTGTTTATCTGCCCAATGCTTATGTTTTGTAACTCTCACTCCCACGTAGAATGTAAATCCCTTGAAGAGGGGTTTGCTTTGTTTTTCTCTTTCTTCATATCTCTAGCATGTACACAATACTTTGGACATAGTGGGTATTCCATGTTTGCTAACTTGTACCTGGCTACATTTACAGCTAGATGACTTCATACGTAGTGTGCGAGGCCTGGAGTCAGGAAGACCTGAGTTCAAATTTGGCCTTAGACACTTAATAGCTATGTGATCTTGGGTAAGTGACTTAACCTGTTTGCCCTGAAGAAGGAAAAAAATGTCTAACCACTCTAGTATCTTTGCCAAGAAAACCCCATGGACGGTATTGGTGTGTGTGCTATGGTCCTCAGGGTCACAAAGAGTCGGAAATGATTGAACTACTAAACAACAATAAAGACAATTGATTATAACTCATTTAAATTCACTAGGTCTCAGTTTCCCTGTGTATAAAATGAAAGATGTTAGACTAATCTTTGTAAGATCTCTGTAAGACATGAAATTCTAACATTTATGACCAAATATGGTCCATGTTGAGCAAAAAGTAATGGATGAGGGGCAGCTAGGTGGCTCAGTGAGTTAGAGCACTGGCCCTGGAGTCAGGAGGACCTGAGGTCAAATCCAGCTTTAGACACTTGACACACTTACTAGCTGTGTGACCTTGGGCAAGTCACTTAATCCCAATTGCCTTTTCTTCTCCCTTCCAAAAAAAAGTAATGGATGAGATGACCTGTTTAGATGTCTATCAGACTTATGTATTCCAAGGGGTTTGATAATTGCCTCAGTATTTCCCAAAGATTATTGTTGGGGGTATCACCCTCTTAAATTTCTTTCTGAGTTCTATGTATTAGGCCAGAGTTGTGTTGCACTATACTTATTCTGTTAATCTCTGTTAGGAATCAGAACAATTGAATATTAAGAAAAAGTAGGAAAGTGTTATAAGGAAAAGGGAAGATAATGAAAAGGAAGTGAGGGAAAGAAGTTACGAGGAGTTGGGATGCCAACGAGTGATTAAAGATCTTTCCCTGTCCATTCAATAGGCCTCAGGTGGGGCTAGTTAAGGGAGGTTTTGTTAGAGGTTTGTTTGTAGGCAGGCCTACACCCATTACTTACTAGGTGCTAGGCCCCAGGCCTACACTCTTTTGCTGATTGGGCATCAAACACTTGGGCCCTAAAAAGAGTATATATACCCAGAAGATTAAGGTTAGAATTCAGAATTCAGCCCAAGGAGGAGAAATAAAGAACTCTAAGATGACAGAGATTCAGAGAGAATGCAGAGCAGAGAGTGGAGACCAGAGAGCTGAGGAGACCTGACAACTGTTGGGGGAGAGACCACAGGCAAGCAGAGAGTTGGGATTCATGAGTGTTTACAGGAAGGCCCTAGCAGGGGGGAAGATTACAGGATGACTTGGTTCCTTGCTGTAATACTGTGTTATAATTTCCTTGTTGCTACATTGAGGTTTTGGAATACAATTACTACTATATTGGGTTGGGGTTATTGGTTCTGGGGTTTGATCCTCTGGTGTCTAAATAAATAATACACTCCCTCTGCCTTCTACCTAGAGAATCTCTTATACTTTGTGATTACTAAGTATACTGGCATGTTCATAGTAATCTTTGAGGTCATGAATCTTGCCTTACCGATACAGGAGGAAAAGTACAAATAAGAGAGCAGCTTGGGGAAATAGAAATCACAAGTAGTTTAGATGAAGAAAAACTAAGGAAAACAGCAAGTTTGATGGAGAACCAGGAAAATACATTATTATGAAAACAAGTCCCATATAAAGAGATTCATAGTTCCATGCACAGTCTTCTTCTGTTCTACATTGTATATGTAAATTCTCTTTTAGTGTGGTATTTAATTAAAAAATTAAAGAAATGTCTTAAAACATATTATTATGGGAGTTAAATAAGGAATTTTAAGAAGGAAGTGATTGATAGCATACAAGAATGCAGTTGGGAGATGGAAAAGAATGGCATCAAAGGAAAAACTGCTTGATTTATCTAGGAAATCATGAATGACATTAGAGATAGTAGTTTCAGTGAAAGGTGATGGGAAGTTATAGAAAGAGCACTGGACTTGAAGTCAGGGGAGACGTAAGTTTGAATCCTAATTCCAATATTTGATTGCTGTGTTACCCTAAGCATATCACTTAACTTCTCTAAGATTGAATTTCCTCATCTGTAAAATGAGGATAATAATGTGTGGATGGCCTAAATTATTTAGCTATTGTGCAGAGAACAATTCATGAACTTTAAGTAGCAATATAAATGTGTTACTTATTAACTGTAATGATGAGTCTGAAACCAGCCCAAGGGGACTTTAAAAAGGGAAGAGGTGGAGGTGAAAATGATTTCAATAAATGGAGAAAAAAGTAGAAAGAAGAGTGAGATAAGTAAGGCAGAGAAAAGGGCGAAAATGGAAAAGTGGTTATTTGATTTGAGGCATAAAAATGAATGTTCATTTCTTTAAAAAAAAAAAAACAACCAAGAGTGACCAGTAGAAGGAGAACAAATAAAAAACAGAGGCAGCACCTTTCAGTGAGAGCTGAAAATTGAAGATATGCAGAAGGAAAAGAATAAAAGAGTAAAACTTGGAGTTTTGTTGAACTCCTTTCTCCATTTTTATTTTATTTATGATTCTCTAGCATATATTGGAAACAAAGCAAACATTTGCAATAAAATTTTATTAAAAACAAAAATAAATTAAAAATTAGAATGAGCAAGAGAAGCAAAAGTTTACAAATTCAAAAGGCTTTGTCTCTAAATACATATACATATATATTATGTATACATGTATATATTTTAAAATAATTTTAAAGAGTTTCTCTTTGGCAGGAAGAATTGCAGGAAATGACTGCAGATAAAATACATTTGTTTTATAGGACACATATTCTAATATATATTGGTCTTCATTTAATCTAAGCACCCCCAACCAACTATCTAATTCTATAAGAGGTACGATAGCTGCTTATCTACATGAACAAAGGCATCTTCCTCACTCAGAGCCCATTGTAGCAGATCAGTCACACACACCCCCCCAAAAGGGAGGATAGTGGGAAATGGGTGAATTAAACCAATAATTACATTACCTAGTTATATTAAAGAAATGTCATTGAGTTATTACAAAAGAATGTAGTGACATTCACTATACACTTTTTCCTTTGATGTGTGAGGTTAAATCTCACCTTTAATAATGACAACAAAACTCCTCTTACTTTGCTGTTTAACATTGTTGGCTACTTAGCAAAGTTTCTTCAAACCTCTCAGGTTCAGAGGAATCTGTCTTATGATTCAGATGACTTTCTGTACCTATATGAAGAGACTTTTTTTCTATCCTTTTGTATTTTAGTGCCTTTCAAGATTTTATTTTTCGATAACATCATTAAACTAGTCAAAAGTTTGGCCGTATGAAGTGTGCTCAATGAAATTCAGAAGGGGATACATGGGTTATATAGCCATTGTTAGTATCACGTTTATTGGTAAATGAACTTAGGGTATTGCCTAGCCCTTTAAAGATGCTGTTCTGTAAATAAAACCTAAACCGCATATGAAATATTGCTGCTTTGAAGCAGGAAAATGATATATTACTGCCTGTTATATTCAGAACTAGGAACAGGAAAGGAGAATCCATTAAGGGAATTTTCTCAACTATCAGTCACTTATTTTCAAATGTTGAATGATTTCAATAATAAGCTTAAGTCGTTTTTAATTCCCATAGAGTATAAAATGACTCTGAAGAAGTTCAATCATTTTGGCATCTCTATTCAAAAATCAGATATATAGCTAAATTCTGGCTGGGGATGTGGACAAAAATTGTGTCGGAGGTCAACATTTTGTCTATGGAAATTTAACTTTGAACATACATATGAGTGAAATGTATAATATCAGTAAGACAAATTGTTGACATATTTTATTGTTTCAGCTTCTCACATCAGTAGCCTACAAAAGGGTCTTATGGGAGAAAAGGTGATACAAATATCTGCCAAATTTATGCCTCCAAAATTTCAAGCTTCATGACTAGAATGAAAAACAAAAATAACTTTTGTTCTAAAATGTTAATACGTATAATTTAATATTGTATGATATTTAAATAATTACTTATGTGCCATTTGTTCAAACTATCTACCACTATGGTGACAATTAAAAAAAGGCCCTTGCATCCAAGTAATTTACACTTGCATTCTGGAGACAAGGCATGAAATAAGATTTATATGAGGCAAGAAATTATTAAGTACCAAAATGAGTAACATATCTAACAAATATTTCTGATGTTGAGAGAAGAAAGAAATACAGGTTGAAATGGATATCAAAGATTTTCTTGGGAAAGGAAAGACAAACTGGGCTTCGTCAGATGGACAAAATTTGAATATGTTCTAGATAGAAGGAACAGCATGAATGAGAGGCTTTGAATTTGGAATGAATTTGGAATAAAATCCATGAGATTTTGAGGAGCTCACCCTTTCTGGAGCATTTGTGCTGCATTAGAGAGGAGATTGAGTTTGGACAAAAGGGAAAGCACAAATTATGGGTGGCCATGACTGTCAGGCTGTGAAACTAGACTTTTCAAGAAAAGACTGACATACTAAAGTGAAGTTTGAGAAAGATGATTCTCTTTATAGAATAAAATGGATTGAAATAGGGAGGGAATGGTGCTAATGATTTTGGAATCTGATTGGGAATGGAAGATTAAAGTCTGTCAGTCAACAATTAACATATATTTATTAAGTACCTACTATGTGCTAGGCATTGTGCTAAAGTACTAGTGATACAAAGACAAATAATACTATTTATCTCAAATTTATCAGGATATTTATTTTTGCTTGATAACAGTGATTGTGATTTGGGATTATGAGACCATTAAAGCTGCAAGGGACCTTGGAGGCCACTTAGTCCACCCCCACCCTCATTTTTACAGAAGAAACTGAGTCTGGGAGAAGTTACGTGACTTGCCAGGTTTACCTCTTAAATAAAATTAAAATATACAAAATGAATAAAATAAAATAAAAAATACACAAATCTACTTACCAATACTAGTACAACTTTCACCATCTATATTTAGTTTCCAACCTTCATAACATGAGCACTTGACTGAATGCTTGTGTTGTTCACACACTTGACTACACTTAAGGTGTCTGCTACAATAATCCACAATTTCACATGTTTTATTATCAGGGTTGAGTTGTAGTCCTGATGGGCATGAACACACAATTCCTCTCCCAGGAACAACAGAACAGTGGTTGCTACAGCCTCCATTGTTCAGAGAACATTCATCTTCAAGACAGGAAAAATAAAATTAATAAGGGTGGTAATCAATCTCCATCTGGCAATCACTACCCATTAAGCTCAGTTCTATGATAAATAATTTGGAACCTGAGATAGAATAAAGTTATATAGGGAATAAGCTTATTGGCTTATGGGGTAGAGTAGGTCAGGGGAAATTTGAGGAGAAAATCTGAGTCCCCCTAAAATGAACCAATAAAAAGGTTTTCCTCTCTATATGGCTTCGGAAGGTGGATTGTTAAAGCCTGCAGAGGTAAAGTAAGCTCATCATTTTCCCAGTTGTGGTTGGAAGGAAAAAAATGTTGAGTAGAACCTCTCTGTTATATAACCTCAACATTATAGGGATCAAAATGGACCTAAATTGCTGCCTTTACATAGCTGGCTTCCTGAAGAGTCAGCATATGATAAGGTAAATGAGATTGTCCCTCACTGGTTGTAGAGGCCAATGATTTACTAGTTCAATGTATTGCACACAGTGGGCATTCAGTAGTTGTTGAATAAACAATTTTTGAAAAGAATTCCTCCTTTGTTTTGTACTACTTGAACAACTACATGATATTATTACTGTGGTCAGCGTGATTGATCATATAGAAACCTACCTTGAACACATTCTAAAACCATTCATTAGGCATATTCCAAGATACTTTTCTATACTAGAAAAAAGTACTCATCAATAGCAACCATATACTATTTTATACTTAAATTGCTTTGTTTAGATCTTAAAGACTTTTTCCTTCTTCCTTTCCTTCTCTCTGTCTCTGTCTTTGTCTGTCTCTCTTTCTCTCTCTCCTTTCTTTCTTCCTTTTTTATTTTTTTGGAGTTGCTCAGGATCTCTTATAAAATTTTAATTTTGTCTATTGAGAGATACAACAATGTTATTTCACTGCTGGATTGAGGGTTACAATCAATTAGAACAAATAACCCATGTTTATCCATTCAGCTTTCTCCATTTTTCAAAGTCTAGCTGTAAGGTATTTTTAAAAATTTTTCTACATTTCCTGCTTTTATGTGAGCCAATTTTTCCTTTTGTTATCATCTCACTTTCAAAGGAAGTAACAGTAATAAGTAAAGGAAAATGATCACATTAACAATTTTCTTTAGGTATGCAATCCAAGTATGCTTTGATTTTAGAAGAAAAAAATAGGTCCATTTCTTGGTTCAACCAAGTATGTTTGCTTGCCCTTAATCATCATCATTTCAAAACAGCAGTCATTTTAAAGTATTTGCCCCATTTTAGCTCAATCGACATTCTCTTCCATGAGAATTGCTGTGAAGAAATGTCAGTCTGCCCAGCAGGTGACATAAAATTGCTACAACGCTCTTTTAGCTCATTTCAAACATGACTTTCTTTAGTAGTGAGTGTCACTTTTTGATATCATTTGCAGAATTAAGATATAGGTTTCAATAGAAGAATTTTTACCTTGAAAACCCAAACTGAACAAATAAATTTAATTCCAACATTTACATAGTATATGTCGCATCTTTTTTTCATAGTCTAACAGCTGTTACTAACTCCTACTCCTACTTTTAAAATACAGTTTTTTTAAACTTTAGACAGTGCACCGGCATGTCAAGCTTCTTCTGGGTTCCTCTAACTCATTTCTATTTGCCCTCCAAATCATATAAGGCCATCCCCTTGATAAAATTATTCTTTTCTTTGTTAAAAAAAACCTATTTGTCTTATGATTTGTGACTCCATACTGTAACATAGCTTTGTAAAGCTACCTATGATTTTGTCTGTCTCTATTTTTATTTTTAATACATTAGAATTTTCATTCTAAAGATGAAGGAAGTGACTGACCTACAGATATCTACAGAGAAGAAAAATGCTTTTTTTTTTCTCAGTAGAATCTTTTGAAGAATGTCCTCAAAGTGACTTTGCTTTTGGAACAGACATAGCCATAGGTTCAGGAAGCACATGGAATATTCCCTCTTTAACAGAGCTACACAATTTTAGAATTGGAAGGGATAACTTACTACCATATACTTGACAAATATTAATCCCACTACTACATGAAGACCTCAAATTGAGGTGGGGGTGGGTACATTATCTGGCCAGGAGGGCCAATCATTACATACTATGGGTAAATATAAAGATTAGAAAGTTTCCTTTAAAGCAATCCTAAATTTGTCTCCTTGTAACTTACCCACCTCCACCCCCATTGTTCCTATTTCTTTTCTCTGGGGCTAAAAAGAACAAGTCAAAATCCTCTTCCATGTGACAGTCTTTCAAATTTTTGAAAACATCTAACCTATTCCATTTAAATCTTCTATTCTTTAGGCTAACCATCCTCAGTCCCATCACCTACTTCTCCTATGACATGAAATTCCTGCCTTCATATGTGTCTATTCTTAACATTCCACAGTCTATAGGTGAGGAGGGAAAATCATGAGCTTACTCTGTTGTTCACTTCCCTAATCTCTTCACTTTTTTTTTTGTTACTGAGTCCCTGACTTATTTCCTGGAACTTTGTTACCCTTTAACTGACATAATTTTGGTATCCATATGGCTTGCTATTTTTTAAAAAATTGTAAACCTGTCCTCATGGCTTGCCATGGAATAATAAGATGTCATTCATATTAAAATGCATCATCTTAATATCTGCTTTAGATCTAAAACATTTTCTACACCTCTAAGTAAAGATCCAGCCTTATATAAATACTTAGAATCACTCACTAAGAGGGAAAGTTTACTCTAGAACCAGGTGTTGTAGGTGACAGACAAAAAGTATATCCAGGAAAAGCAACTGACAATAATATAAATCTAGTCAAACTCTGGGCTGTTGTTTGGGGGCCTAAGTTTTCTCAAGACTTTTGAATTAAGGAACTGAAATAATTATGCTCATTGTTTCAAAGATCTTTTATAGAAACTGGAGCTCTGTGGAAGAAAAGAGACAAGATTATATAAATTATAAAAGAATAACAGCCTTATTGTATATTACTTAACAGTCTGTCATTGTTCAATTATTGTTATCAAAATCTGTGATAACTTCAGGTTTCTATTTAGCTGTCTCTTCAGCCCCAATAATACATTCTCATTATTCCCTACAGTTATATTCTCACAGCATCAAGGCTTGCCATTATGGTTATCATTCTGTAAACTCTTATTCATTACTGTATTGTATATCACCTTCAGTATTATCTGCATAGAACTTTAAAAAAAATCTCCATGGAAATTCTCTGATCTACCCACAAAAAAAGAGATGTTTCTTTCCCCCTTCCCCAGTGGAGCTATTTAGTATTAGGAAATAGTTAAACAAAATTGATTACAAAGCTCAACTTTCATCCAATTGAAATGGTCATTCAAAATAGCTATAGCAAAATAAAGGAAAAATATAAGGTAAGGCCACCATTTGTCATAAACTTAAGGGGGATTATATATAATTAGGTAATATTAGGAATGATTCACTATCCAGGTTGTTTCCTTATATAATAGGGCTTATACAATGATGCGTCTCTCTTAAAAATAGTTTAAAGAAGATGTCAAATTTGTAACATCCCTCATATGGATCAATGAAAACTAGATGCAAGCTCCTGTTTTAGGCCATTCATTGACTATATATAACAAATTTAATTTTGGCTATTTTTTCCACATTGAAGAGACCTAAATGATTAGGATACCAATTCTTTGGGATGCCATTTATTAGTTTCTCATTTCTTCTTTAGAAATCTCTGATAGTTTTTAGAATCTCTCTATAGAAACAAAATATGTGAAATATGAGTTGTCAGCTTTCAGTGCTAAAAGCTTCAATACAAAGAATTGATTTGGAGAAACAGTACCATATTATATTAAGCAGTGGCGGTCAAACAAAAGGGCTTTGATTTCAAAGGAAAATATAATGTGCAAAAACAAAACAAAGCAAAAATAAAAACCACAAAATACCACAGAGATCGCCTTCATCAGATCCATCAGGGCAATCTTTCCTTCCATTGCAAAGCTTCTCTGGTTGTAAGCAGATGGATGTGTCATTAGCACAGGGGTATTTTGGTGGTCCACACAAGAAACTTTCACAATCATCCTCATCAGATTGATCTTCACAGTCGATATCTCCATCACATACCCAGGCTTTATTAATGCATCTCCCTAAGAAAAAGAGAAAGAAATGTACATCAGGTTGTAAAATGAGGCCCTATAGAAATGGATGGTTGGGATTGCCTTCAAACATGAGCAAAGTTAGTATTAATAATAAATTTATTAGCAGATAATCTAACAGCTTGCTTTTTTGAAAGCATTTTGACTGGGCTTGCCATGGAATAATAAGATGTCATTCATATTAAAATGCATCATCTTAATATCTGCTTTAGATCTAAAACATTTTCTATACCTCTAAGTAAAGATCCAGTGACTAATTATGAGTACAAATGAGCTATTTTAGAGACTAGCTTTATGGACCCACTTCATATATCTTCAAAGTTCCCAGTCACCTTAATAGGAACTCTGGAATCACATAAGTATTAAGTGTCCCAAATAAGAAGAAAAAAAGCCCTCATGCCCGTAACCCTTCCTCATAACCAGGTACACAAAGAAATATCCTGTCCAAACACAAAAAATGAAATACCGTCTTTCTAAAAAAACTGTCATATTTTGATAACAGTATCTTAAGCATTATATTGTAAGCTCCCTGAATGCTTGGAATCATCTTTGTAGTATTAGTTCTTGCGTAGTGCTTGAATCTATTAGATGTTTAATGAAAATTTAATGAATTGAATTGATACATATTCTCATAATTTTTTATTTACTGTTTTAAAAGAAAATTTGTTTTCTACATCATTAATTAAATCTTTTATTTGCAAAACCATGAAATGTACATGTGAACTATAATCCTTGCTGTACCTTTATTTTGTTAGTTCAAATTATTCATCCTTTACTATAAGGTTATTAATCAGTAAAAAAAAAAAGGCGATAAAATAATAGAACAAACATTTTGTCAAGGATGAGAGAATCATGGAATTTTAGGATTTTCAAGGACATTTGAAGTTATCTAGTCTGACCCACACAATATATAACACCCTTCAACAATATCTCAAATAATGCCTACAACAGTCAACTTGGCTTGAGCACTTCCAATAATGGAAAACCCATTGACATGGAAAGTGATCTATTCCAATTAGGTACAGTCTTAAGTGTTAGACAATTTTTTCTTGATATTAAACTAAAATCTGCATCTATGTTCCCCATTTTCATTGGTGCTTATTCTGCCCTCTGCACCTGTAGAGGATAAATACAATACCTTTTCTAGATGACAGACCTTCAGATATTTGAAGACTATGAGCATGTTCCATAAACATACATACACACCTAATATACATGTATACATGAATATATATGACGTGTGTATGTATGTGTATATGACTGTCATAAATTGCTTTTATTTCTGTTGAGCGAAGCATTACAAGTCCTTTCCATTATTCTTCAAATTACAAGGTGTTGAAGTCACTTGCCATTCTGGAGGTCCCTTTATTAATATCCCAAATGAAGTGTGGTGCCCAAGAAATTAATCTATTATTCTTAGTATGGAGTAACCATGGGAGAGCATATTAGGATAATTAACCTTATTGTTGAGGGCATTATATATTTATTGGTGTGGGTATCCACTTTTTTTGGTAGTCATGCTACACTGCTGATCCATACGAATATTTCAATAACCTAAAAACATTGTCTTTTTTGCTCATTCAGTGCTATTAAATCACGTTTCCCACACTCACTCTATATTTGTACAATTGATCTTTTGAACCTGAATTGAACTTCATATTTGTCTTTGTTCTATTTTATTTGCCAGTTTGGGTCTATCATATCAATAGCTAAGATCTACTTTAATACTAATTAAATCATCCTAAACACTGGGTATCTTTCTCAGGTTTTGTCATTTAAGAATGACAGAATTTGAGAGTGAAAAGGAACCTCAACGGCTGTCAAAGTCAACCTATTGAAGAAAGGAGGTCAAACTAAAATAGATCCAACAAATTGTCTTCCAGTCTCTTTCTAAAGATCTCCAAGAAAGAAAGGTAGGGGCTGGGGAGGGAAACTACTATGTCAAGGCTACCTATTCCATTTTGAAATAGCTTTAATTTTTTAAGAAATTTAGGTCTAAATTGGCCTCTGAAACACCTTCACATTGTTTCTGGTGTACCCTTTGGAGCCAAATAGAACAAGTGTAATTTTTTCTCCACATTGTTGTTGATGAGTTGTTTCAGCTATGTCCTATTATTTGTGACTCCATTTTTGGGTTTTCTTGGCAAATATACTGGAGCGGTTTGTCATTTTCTTGTCCAGTTCATTTTTATAGATGAGAAAACTGAGGCAAACAGGGTTAAGTGACTTACCCAGAGTCACACAGATAGTAAGTATCTGAGGCCTTATTTAGGAAGATGAGTTTTCCTGACTTTAAGCCTGGCACTCTATCCACTGAAACACCTAGGCCTTCAAATATTTGAAGAAATGTATCATTCCGTACTTAGCTTCTTTCATCTTTCCTCTAGGCTACACAGGTCTGGTTCTTAGTTCCTTATATATTACAGACTCAAGGCTTTTCATCCCCCTGTTTATTATTCTTTGGACAAGTCTCTAGCAGCTAGAGACTTTTATTGAGGGGATTTGTTCTGTGAAGCTTGAATTCAGTCAATGGGCCTCCCTTGAGGACCTAGGGGACCACACGTGGCCTCAAGGCTGAAGGTTCCCCATCCCTGCTCTAGTTTATCAATGTGTTTTTAAACTGTGATGTCCAGAATTGAACAAAATACCTCAAGTGAGGGCTTAAGAGGGCAGAGTATAGTTGTTCTATCATCTCCCTAATGCTAGAAGCTATGTCCCTTTTTGTGCAGCGCACAATCACATTAGGGTTTTTTTTTGGACTGCTGTATCACAATGCAGTCCACTAAAACCACCAGCTGTATGTGCCTCCCCAATGTTATACTTATGAAGTTGATATTTTTTTATGTCCAGATGCAATACTTTTTATTTTTTTCCTATTGGATTTAATCTTATTAGATTCTTCCTCGAATCTGATCAGCATGTCTTCCCTTCTTCCAAATCACTGATCAAAATGTTGACTAAGACAAGATGGAGGATAGAATTTGTAATACAAACTGGAGACCTCTCTCTTATAACTCCATTACTGAAATGCATTTCTGATTTCATTTTAGCAGTACTCCTCTGAATGATGCATATCACCATCCATCCCTGTCTGCCCATTCTGTGTGACTGTAGTCAATATCATTCCACCAATTTACCATAGGACTTTTCTCACATTGTCCTCATACTGTTTGGATGACAATAGCACATGCCAGCTGGTTACTTATTGTCCCTCATTCTCAATACTTAAACAGTCTATCTATTTCCCCTGATCAGAGCTTTCTCTGATGACATCCTTTACTCCACTTACTTTATTTCTTGTTTTTAATGGATTGTACCTGACTCACAGTGCACTCTATATCTCTTCATTTCCAGTTGGGATTTTCTAAATTTTAATAGTAATGATAAATTTATTAAAGAGTATTGTTTGCATACTTTTATTCAACTAGCTATGAATCTGCCTAGCATACAAATGAGAGACTTGTCAAATTACTTGAATTCCAAATATGCTATAAATACAATATTCCCTAGGTGAACTAGGCTAATATCCATATGAAAATGGAAAATGTGGTTAGCTCAGTATGACCTTTTTAGTGAACCCATACTCATATATAGCTTCTGAGTTCCAAAGCTCTGTCACTTTTAAGATTAAGTTTTGTTATAGCTCTAAACAAATAAAAAAACTATAGAAAAGAAAGATTCCAAGTATGTAAAAATAATCGTATATAATACATAATTTCTAATTATTAAAAATGCGCGAAATGCCTGAAGGAAAGATAATCTGATATTTATTTGTTTTTTTCAAAGTTAAATTTGGATAACTCATAAAATGATACAATTCAAAAAAATCTTGATAAACATATATTCCACCACTCTCATTTTCCAAAGGAAGATACTGAAATCAAAAAAGGATAGATTATTTGTTCAAGATCTAAAAATTAATTAGAGATAGAAAGAAAGTGAAGACTTGGGTCTCCTGACTCTTTCTAGTGCTTTACACTACACCATAATCAAATGATGTCCCATTTATCCCCTTTCTTCTGCATGTCACTGCTAAATACTGATTCTTCTGCAACAAATGATTTCTGACCCTAGAACTGCTTGTTTTTCTATCTACATGTTTCCAGTAAAATCCTACTTCAATGCCTTCTCATAGTGTATAGAGGCAATGTTTGGTCCTTGAAACTCATGCCAACAGAGTGTAAACTCTTCCAGGTCTTACCAAACTGGAAATGTTTCATTTATGGCATTATGACAGATTATCATCTAAGGACTAATATACCCAAGTTCAGAGAGGCTTATCACCAGAACGTTGGTTATGAGGTGAAAAATTCTTTGGTCACAACAAGTCACAACAAATTATTGTAGGAAGGTAAAAGGGATTGTGGTCTGCATTAGCAGAAAGAGTGATGATGAAAACAATGATTACACTGAGCATAATGAAATTATTGCATGATTTTTCATAGTCTTCTAACATGTTAGTTTGTACCTATGGTCCTCCATATTCTATATTTCAGACAGACTAGCTTTGCTACAGATCTAATCTTGTCGACTCAATAAGTTTTAATTATCATTTCACTAAAACAATTCTTTTTTTCCTCTTAATTTTATTTTATTTTTTTAGACATCATCCCTTCATATTCAACTCACCCTGTGCCCTCTGTCTATATATATATATATATATATATATATATATATATATATATATATATGTATGTATGTATGTATATTCCCTTCAACTACCCTAATACTGAGAAAGGTCTCATGATTTACACACATCATCTTTCCATGTAGGAATACAAACAAAACAGTTCAACTTTAGTAGGTCCCTTATGATTTCTCTTTCTTGTTTACCTTTCCACGCTTCTGTTGATTCTTGTGTTTAAAAGTCAAATTTTCTATTTAGCTCTGGTCTTTTCACTGAGAAAACTTGAGAGTGCTCTATTTTATTGAAAATCTATATTTTGACTTGGAGCATGATACTCAGTTTTGCTGGGTAGGTGATTCTTGGTTTTAATCCTAGCTCCATTGACCTCCAGAATATCATATTCCAAGCCCTTTGATCCTTTAATGTAGAAGCTGCTAGATCTTGTATTATCCTTATTGTGTTTCTACAATACTCAAATTGTTTCTTTCTGGCTGCTTGAATTATTTTCTCCTTGACCTGGAAACTCAGGAATTTGGCAACAATATTCCTAGGAGTTTTCTTTTAGGGATCTTTTTCAAGAGGCAATTGGTGGGTTCTTTTAATTTCTATTTTACTCTCTGGCTCTAGAATATCAGGGCAGTTTTCCTTGATGATTTCTTGAAAGGTGATGTCTAGGCTCTTTTTTTGATCATGGCTTTCAGGCAGTCCAATAATTTTTAAATTATCTGTCCTGGATCTATTCTCCAGGTCAGTGGTTTTTCCAATGAGATAGTTCACATTGTCTTCCAATTTTTCATTCCTTTGGTTCTGTTTTATAATATCTTGATTTCTCATAAAGTCACTAGCTTCCACTTGCTCCAATCTGATTTTTAAGGTAATATTTTCTTCAGTGTCTTTTGGACCTCCTTTTCTATTTGACTAATTCTGCCTTTCAAGGCATTCTTCTCCTCATTGGCTTTCTGGAGCTCTTTTGCCATTTGGGTTAGTCTATTTTTTTAAGGTGTTACTTTCTTCAGTATTTTTTGGGTCTCCTTTAGCAAGTTGTTGGCTTGTTTCTCATGATTTTCTTGCATCACTCTCATCTCTCTTCCCAGTTTTTCCTCTACTTCTCCCACTTGCTTTTCCAAATCCTTTTTGAGCTCTTCCATGGCCTGAGACCAATTCATATTTTTCTTGGAGACTTTTGATGCAGGCTCTTTGACTTTGTTGACTTCTTCTGGCTGTATGTTTTGATCTTCTCTGTCACCAAAAAAAGATTCTAAAGTCTGAGTCTGAGTCTGCATCCTTTTTCATTGCCTGGCCATGTTCCCAGCAAACTACTTGACCTTTGAACTTTTTGTCATGGTATGAGTGCTTGTAGAGAGTGCTTTGTCCCAAGTTTAGGGTCCAAGTGCTGCTGTTTTCAGAACTACTTCTACTCCACTGTCACTGTAAACTCTGCCGCAGCAGCAGTCCTCCTCCCCCAAGAACCGCCAACCAGGATTGTGACCCAGATCCAGCAGGGCAAAGCAAGCCTTGCACTCCCACTCTGGTCTGCTGCTTGATTCCTCCCACCATGTAAGCCAGACACTTGGGAAGCAGCTGACACTGGAGCTCTGGAAGCAGCCGCAGGAGCTTTCTGCTGCTGCTGTGCTACCTCTGCCACCCCCAGGGTTGGGGCCAGACTGCTTTCTAACCTGATCTAGCAGTTTTCCCACTAACCTGCTCCATGATCTTTGGCATTTGTGGGTTGAGAAGTCTGGTAACTGCCATAGCTCAATGATTCATGGCCCTAAGGCCTGCTCTGAGGTGACTCCTGGTCTGGTCTATCCTGGCGCGGTCCATGCTGGGCTGTGCTCCACTCTAAGCACCATGAGATAGACCCTTCCCAGCCACCATCCAGGCTTTCTTGGGCTGGAATCCTGCTTCCCTCTGCTATTTCGTGGGTTCTGCAGCTCTAGAATTTGTTCAGAGCCATTTTTTTACAGGTGTTTGGAGGGATTTGGGGGAGAGCTTAAGCAAGTCCCTGCTTTCCAGCTGCCATCTTGGCTCCGCCCCACCCCCAAAACAATTCTTTACACATAAGAGTAGTTTAACTTGCTGAATGAATGTATTGTTGGAAAACTTACTTCCATTTATTTCAGGCTGGAAATTTCTCTCTTAAAGTTCAAATTTGCATTTTCCATAGACATAAGAGTGTCCCATTATCAATTTGACCTCAACACAAGAATGTCATTTAATTACTCAGTTGAATTTTCCTATTCCTGCTTGGTAATACGCAAATATGGCATGACTGAAATGTTGCTTCTGTATCGTAAGAGAACCACAGTTTCCCATCCCTGAATAAAATCATGGAGATCTATAATATCTAGTTTTTATTTAACCATATTCTCCATCTTGCAGTTAGAACTGTAATTAAAACTGTATCTGAATCTTAGTCATAATTTATTTTAGTTCTTTTAATTTTAAGGTTTATAAATTTAATCATAAAACTTTCCACAATTCTACAAATTTGTGGGATTTTTTCCATGTTATCAACTTAACTTTAAGTTATTGCAAATTATTCACATCTGAAGGAAATCACATAGCACTTACCAATTGTTAATTAATGAATATAATGAGAAAACCCCAAATTAAACTTCATACCACACTGAAAATAATATCAACTGTTAGTAACTAATTTTAAGCACATATAATATTTCCTAGTGTTCTCTGCAATGGTACTTTGCAATTGGTTAACTTCATATGCAAAACTGCATTACAGTTATTGTGGCTTTCTTCTGCAAGTTATCTTAGAGTAAAAATAGCCATATAACTCATGAATGGAAAATAAAGCAAAACACCAGGTGAGTGCAATGACAGATAGCCAAATACAAATATTTACATAAATATAAAGACCTTCACCAGGATTGTCTTGAATTGTTTTTATTTTGAAATGTACAATTCTTTAGTTGCCAGCACAAAGCGAGCAGCTGCATGGAAACTAATAGAACTTGTTAATGCCAAGAAAATGGGCTCCATTCCAAAATAAATTGATATGACTTTCACTAGAGCTTTGAATCTCAACTTTAATCTTTTTTTTAAAATAGATACATCAGTTTATAGAATAAGTTTCTTTGCTTGACTTCCTTCCATCTTAATGAAAGGAAGGCTATTTTATAATAGGGGATTTGACCTGCTGTGGGATCTGCCTGGAAGATTCTATTAAATAGAAGAATACATTTATGTGAAGAAATTAATCTTTGTCAAATTTCAAAGACACAATGACACGTTCATCTAGTTGCTTCAATACTATTTAAGCTACAGTTTCATGGTTTTTTTAATCATATAGACCTTTACTAGTATACGTATTTTTATTTTCTAGGTAAATAAGTTTAAGAAGGTTCTAGAATCAAGTAACTGTGCACAGGGGCTGTTATTCCTCATTTATACACTGAGACATTGATCTATGTTATTCTGCACAGGAATAAAGATAAAGGCTCCAATAGGAATATTTCAATAGAAAAAAAAAAGAAAAGAAAAGATAAAGGAAAGGGTTTTGTTGAGGCAATCATTCAAGCAAAATCACTACTCTATTGGCCTGAATTAAATTTTTTCACATCACTGATTGAATTAATCATCTGATTTTGTCCATGTAGATATGAAAATGAAGACAAAAATCAAAATACTTTATGGAATTGAACAATGGATTTCCATGCCCAGAGAGCCTAATGAGAAAAAATAATTGAAAATGCTTTGCAGCCTTAAAGTTTTATATAAATGTTAGCTGTTATTAATAATAACATTAAGAACAATAATAATGGTGTCACTGTATTACATTCCAGGGTAGCATAAGGGCTGGTAAACCAAAGCTAGGGATTCAATCTGATTTGGGCCTGTTACTTTTTGGTAGTGGAAACACAGAATTCTTGCTCATTCTTAAACCCCTGACCTAGCCTTATAATGTGTTAATATATGCTATTTTATCACAGACATGGGAAAAATAGATGTGAGTCTATCACAATTGCTAGAAATATGCTTAAATCTACAAAATATGTTATTTACCTAATGTATAAAGCAATGGTGTAGGTGTTCTGAGAGTATCAGATATGCTATTTGCCTTATGGTTGACAAAGATACATGTAAACACACAGTAAATTAAATGAAAATATGATGATATGAAAGGTGTTATGTGTTAGCATATGACTAATAGTCAAATAATTAACACAGATAAAACTACTATAAAAGATGGGTGGAAAGAGAAACCACCCTTGGCTATAATTTTTAGGGGAAACTTCATATAGGAAAAGAGATGAGGTAGACCTTGAGTTTTGGAGAAGGGGAATTTACTAATATTTTATTCTTGAAATAGTTTACCAAATGGTGAAATGTAATGGCAAGCAAAGTGAGATTTTTTGCTGTTTTTTCTTTTGGAGTTAAGTTTCTGTAACACATGAAGTGCTTAATGGAATGTTAATGGAATGGGACCTGTTTGAGCTCTGGCCCAGCTCAAAACTGTGGTGAATCCTGAGTCACATGGAGCCCAGTGTGGGAGGAGTTTGCCAAAAAAGGGAAAAAGAGTGGGAAGTGAGAGTAAGGCAGAGATGAGAGAGAGAAGCTAGCGTGAGTGGGCAGAGGAAGGCATTTCCAAACCAAACCTATTGGCACTTATCTGTTCTTTTCTCTTGCTTCTGGAAAACCTCCTTACTTTTTAGGAGTTAATTTACTTTCTCTTTCAATTATTTTCTCCTCCAACCCTTATTTCCAACCAGCCTCTTAGTTCCTCCTTTTTTCCTTCTCAAACAACTTTTTCTCTTAAAATATAACAATGAAAACAATGAAAAAAGTAGAAAAAATAAGAGAAATGAAAAGGTTTCCTAGCTAGACCATGGCATGCCACAGTTGTTGACTGCTACCACTATTCCTTTTCAGTCTTTTCCTTTGGAAATGATCCTGGCTCTTGCAGATGTACTCAAAGACCCTGAGTGCATGGCCAGACAGAACTCATTTCATCTTCCTCTCTAGCTTCTTTTTTCCTGTTTTCTGAAAGGTTCTTCTCAATTCCATGTCTATTTGACTCCCAGATAGAGAAATGGCACAAATGTTTCTAAAATGCTACAGACATGCCCCATAAAAAGGTAAAGCTTATACATGTCTATCTTACATTTCTACGGCTGTTCAGAGAATAATAGATCTAGAGCTAGAAGGGGCCTTAGCAATCATCAAGCCCAAGTCTCTCAATTTCCCTATGAGCATACCAAGACCTAGAATGGGTTAAGTAACTTGTCCAAGATAACACAAAGAGTAAGTTGACATAATCAGGATCTGAAATCAGGTTCTGTTCTTCCAAGATCAGGATTATTTCCATTGAACTATTTCTATTCAGAGAAATGCTTTATTCCAAAAGTGTCTGCTCAGGGCAGAAGTCCATCTGTTCCTCATTTCCTATTGCACAGTAGTATTCCATTACATTCATATACCACAATTTGTTTAGCCATTCCCCAATTGATGGCCATCCCCTTGATTTCTAATTCTTTGCCACCACAAAGTGAGCTGCTATAAATATTTTTGTAGATACAGGTCCATTTCCTACTTGTGTGATCTCTTTGGGATATAGCCCTAGAAGTGGTATTGCTGGGTTAAAGGAAATGCACATTTTATAGCCCTTTGGATATAGTTCCAAATTGCTCTCCAGAATGGCTGGATCAAGTACACATCTCCACCAACAATGTAGCAGTGTTCCAATTTTCCCACAACATCTCCAGCATTTATCATTTTCCTGTTTTGTCATGTTAACCAATCTTACAGGAGAGATATGGTACCTAAGAGTTATTTTGATTTGCATTTCTCTAATCAGTAGTGATTTAGAGCATTTTTCACATGACTATGAATATCTTAAATTTCTTCCCCTTAAAACTGCCTGCTCATATCCTTTGACCATTTCTCAATTGGGGAATGACTTGTATTTCTATAAATTTGGTTCACTTCCCTCTATATTTTAGAGATGAGGCCTTTATCAGAGACATTGGTTGTAAAGATGTTTTCCCAATTTTCTGCTTCCCTCCTAAGCTTTGTTGCATTGGCTTTGTTTATACAAAAACTTTTCAATTTAACATAGTCAAAATTATCCGTTTTGCATTTTGTAACACTCTCTATCTCTTGTTGGGTCATGAATTCTTTGCTTTTCCATAAATCTCACAAGTAAACGATTCCTTGCTCTCCCAAATTGCTTATAGTATCAGCCTTTATTCGTAAATCATGAACACACTTTGACTTTATTTTGGTATATGGTGTAAGATATTGGTCTATGCCCAGTTTCTGCCATATTGTGTTCCAATTTACCCAGCAATTTTTGTGAAATTGTGAATTCTTAAGCCAGAAGCTGGATTCTTTGGGTTTGTCAAAGAGTAGATTGTTATAGTCATTGACCAGTGTGTCTTGTGTACCTAATCTATTCCACTGATCCACCACTCTGTTTCTTAGCCAGTACCAAGTAGTTTTGATGACTGATGCTTTATAATTCAGTTTAATATCTGACATGGCTACGCTACCTTCCCTAGCATTTCTTTTCATTAATTCCCTTGATAATCTGGATCTTTTGTTCTTCCAGATGAATTTTATTATTATTTTTCCAGCTCTGTAAAATAATCTTTTGGTAGTTTGATTGGTATGGCACTGAATAAGTAAATTAATTTGGTCAAAATTGTCATTTTTATTATATTAGCTCAGCCTAACCATTTAGATCTGACTTTATTTGTGTGAAAAATGTTTTGTAACTGTGTTCATATTTGCCCTGAGTTTGTCTTTGCAGGTAGACTCCCAAATTTTTACAGTGTGTACAGAAACTTTAAATGGAATTTCTCTTTCTATCACTTGCTGTCAGGCATTGTTACTAATGTATATGAATGCCTAAGATGTATGTGGGTTTATTTTATATCTTGCAACTTTACTAAAGTTTTTTTATTGTTTCAAGTAGTTTTTTCACTTGATTCTCTAGGATTCTCTAAGTAAATCATTACATCAGCTGCAAAGAGTGATAACTTAGCTTCTCCTCTGCCTATTCTAATTCCTTCAATTTCTTTTTCTTCTCTTATTGCTGAAGCTAACATTTCTAATACCAAATTGAATAATAGGGGTGATAATAGACATCCTTGTTTCACACCTAATCTTATTGGGAATGCATCTAGCTTATCCACGTTACATATAATGCTTGCTGATGGTTTTAGGTAGATGCTGCTTATAATTTTAAGGAAGACTCCATTTATTCCTATGCTTTTTTAGTGTTTTTAATAGGAATGGTTGCTGTATTTTGTCAAAAGCTTTTTCTGCATCTATTGAGATGATCATGTGGTTTCTGCTAGTTTTGTTGTTGATATGATCAATTATGCTGATAGTTTTCCTAATATTGAACCAGCCTTGCATTCCTGGCATAAATCCTACAAGGTATTAGTGTATCATTCTCATGATAAGTTGCTGCAATTTTTTGCTAATATTTTATTTAAAAATTTTGCATAAATATTCATTAGGGAAATTGATCTATAGTTTTCTTTCTCTGTTTTGACTCTTCCTGGTTTAGGTATTAATATCATATTTGTGTAATCAAAAGAATTTGGTAGTACTCCTTCTTCACCTATTTTCCCAAATAGTCTATAAATTATGGGAATTAACTCTTCTTTAAATGTTTGATAGAATTCACATGTAAAACCATTTGGCCCTGGAGATTTTTTCCTAGGGAATTCATTCATGGCTTGCTCAATTTCTTTTTCTGAGATGGAGTTATTTAGGTATTTTTCTTCCTCTTCTGTTAACCTGGGCAATTTACATTTCTATAAATATTCATCCATTTCCCTAAGGTTGTCAAATTTATGGGCATACAATTGGGCAAAATAATTCCTAATTATTGTTTTAATTTTCTCTTCATTGGAGGTGAATTCACCCTTTTCATTTTTGATACTGGTAATTTGCTTTTCTTCTTTCTTTTTTTTAATCAAATTGACCAAAGGTTTATTAATTTTATTGGTTTTTTCATAAAACCAGCTCTTAGTTTTATTTATTCAATAGTTTTCTTGATTTCAATTTTATTAATCTCTCCTTTGATTTTCCGTATTTCTAATTTGGTATTTAATTGGGGATTTTCAATCTGTTCTTTTTCTAGCTCTTTCAGTTGTATGCCCAATTCTTTGGTCTCCTTTTTCTCTATTTTATTCATGAAAGCATTTAGAGATATAAAACTTCCCCTAAGAACTGCTTTTGCTGCATCCCATAAGTTTTGGTATGTTGTCTCATTATTGTCATTTTCTTGAATGAAGCTATTAATTGTTTCTATGAGTTGTTCTTTGGCCCACTCATTCTTTAGGATTGGATTATTTAGTTTCCAATTAATTTTTAGTTTATCTTTCCATGGCCCTTTATTACAAATAATTTTTATTGCATCATGATCTGAAAAGGATGCATTGACTATTTCTGCCTTTCTGCACTGGATTGTGAGGTTTTTATGCCCTTGTACACAATCAGTTTTTGAGTATTTGCCATGTACTGCTGAGAAAAAAGTATATTCCTTTTTATCCCCATTCAGCTTTCTCAAGAGCTCTACATATCTACTTTTTTCTAAAATTCTATTCATGTCCTTAATTTCTTTCTTATTTTGAGGTTAGACTTATCAAGTTCAGAGACAGGGAGTTTGAGGCCCCCCCCCCCCACTAGTACAGTTTTGCTATCTATTTCTTCCTGTAACTCCTTTAACTTCTCCTCTAAGAATATGCATGCTATACCACTTGGTGCATATATGTTAAATAATGATATTGCCTTATTGTTTATGGGGTCTTTTAGCAGAATATAGTGTCTTTCCTTATCTCTTTTAATTAGTTCTATCTTTGCTTTTGCTTTGTCTGAGATTAGGATTGCTACCCCTGCTTTTTTTTATTTTAGGTGAAGCACAATATATTCTACTGCAGCCTTTTATCTTTACCCTGTGTGTATCCCCCCTGTTTCAAATGTGTTTCTTATAAACAACATATTGTAAGATTATAGTTTTTAATCCCTTCTGCTATCCACCTCTGTTTTATGGGAGAGTTCATTCCATTCACATTTACAGTTATAATTACTATCTGTGTCTTTTTCTCCATCCTATTTCGCCTCCCCCAATTTGTGCTTTGATTTTTACCTTCTCTCTTCCACTCCTCAAAAGAGTTTTGCTTTTGTATGCTGCCTTCCTCAGTTTATCCTCCCTATTGATTCCCCTCCCTTTTCCTACCCTTTCCCCCTTGCTACTTCTTCCCTTCCTTCTGACCCCCTCCTTTTTCTTTCTCCTTTCCCCTCCTACTGCCCTTGGGATAAGTTTAATTTCTATACTTATCAGAGTATGCTATTCCCTACTTGAACCAAATCCAATGAGAGTACAGCTCAAGTACTGCTCTTCTTCCTCCCTTCTTTCCCTCTACTATAATATGTTTTTGTGCCTCTTCATGTGATGTAATTTACCCTTTTCTACCACCTCCTTACCTCTTTTCCCAGAACCATCCCTTTACACCCCTTAATTGTGTTTTTTTAATCATTATATCAGTTATTTTATACTGACACCCTCAGTCTATGTATATCCTTTTCAATTGTCATAATAACTGTACTATTCTCAAGATTGACATATATAATATATATAAAACAATATAATCATATATAAGTATGTAAAGATTTTGTCCTTATTGATTAAGAAGATGTTTCCCCATTTACCTTTTTATGTCTCTCTTGAGTTTTGTATTTGAAAATCACATTTTCCACTGAGTTTGGCCTTTTCATCAGGAAGGTCTGGAATTCCCTTATTTCATTGAATATCCTTCTCCTTGCCTGAAAAACTACGCTCAGTTTTGCTGGGTAGTTGATTCTTGGTTATAATCCAATCTCCTTTGCCTTTCAGGATATCATATTTCAATTCTTCCTGTCTTTTAATGTAGAAGCTGCAAGGTTCTGCATGATCCTGACTGTAGTTTTGTGATATTTGAATTATTTCTTTCTGGCTGCTTGCAGTATTTTCTCCTTGATCTGATAATTCTGGAATTTGGCTACAATATTCCTTGGAGTTTTCAATTTGGGATTTCTTTCAGGGAGTGATCAGTGGATTCTTTCAATGACTATTTTTCCCTCTGGTTCTAGCATCTCAGTGCAACTTTCCTTGATGATTTCTTGGAAGATATTGTCCAGGCTCTTTTTTTCATCATGGCTTTCTGGTAGACCAATAATTTTTAGATTGTCTCTCCTGGATCTATTTTCCAGGTCAGTTGTTTTTCCAATGAGATATTTCACATTTTTTTCTATTTTTTCCTTCTTGAAATTTTGTTTGACTGATTCTTGATGCCTCATAGAGTCATTAATTTCTACTTGCCCAATTCTAATTTTTAACAAATTGTTTTCTTCATTTCGCTTCTGATCTTCCTTTTCCATTTGGTTAATTTTACTTTTCAGGGCATCATTCTCTCCAATTAGATTATGAACCTCCTTAATCATTTTGCCAATTTTACTTTTTAAAGGTTTGATCTCATCAGTGAATTTTTTTCCACTTTTTCTTTTACCTCTCTAATTTGCTTTTTAAAATCCTCCTTGAGTTCTTCCAGGAATATTTTTTGGGCTTGAGACCAGTTCACATTCCTTTGGAGGTTTCAGATGTGGTTATAGTGTCAATGCTGTTCTCTTCTGTATTGGTACTTTGATCTTCCCTATCTCCATAAAAAAGAATCAGTAGTCATTGGGTTTCTGGACTGCTTCTTTATGTTGGCTATCTTTTCCTGGCTTTAAAGTGGGCCTCTGCTTCTGGGGCTTAGGGGGCTCTGTCTCAAGCTTCTTGTGCTGGGAACTGGGGGCCTGGTTTCCAACTTTGTGTGCTGTGGCCTCTGTGTTTGTCCGCTAGAGGCTATATACTGCTGCTGCTCACCTGGTGCTGAGCTGCAGTTAGCTAGTATGTGCTAAGAATAGAGACCCAGTGAGGTTTCTGAGTTTCCCTGGGTTGGGGGGTGTCAGCATGTGAGGTGTGGGGGAGGGATGGTTTGGCTGCTGGAAGTCTCCTCTTTTCCTAGGGCTGTGCTACAGCATGCGTGGTCTCAGCCATTGTCTGTGCTGGTGTCTGCCACTTCCCCTGGCTGGGAAAAGGCACCTCTGGGTTACTGGTTTTGACCCTTGCTGGCTCCACCCTCCTAGGGCTCAGGAACTCCTGTTGTTCAGCCACTGAAGCCCCATTTCTGGCTCTTCTATTTCAGGGTTTTTCCAAATGGAGTATTATCTGGGTGAACAAGGGAGGCATGAGAGCCATTTCATCTGGTCATCATGGCTCCTGGAAGTTCAATAAGGTGAGTCTCAAACCTCTAGACTGTGGGCTACAAGCCGCAGGGGTAGTTGCTCTCATGGCCACAGGCATTGCACTGCTGCCTCCTGTAGCCCTGGCAGACCCCTGTCCTGGGCTGGGAGGCCTGGGGTTTGCCACCAGTGTTGAGCACTCAGTGTTCTCTCAGCTGGGTTCACTGGCTTGGTTCCACAGCTGCTCCCGCTTTGGTGTGGTCTGGTGTAGTACCGCATGCTGGGGACTCTCCCAGCCTCCAGATCTGACCTGTCAACCCTGTGGACTTTCTCGGCCTGGAAACCTGCCACAGTCAGTACACTAGTATCTTCTAACTCTCTCAAATCTGCTCAAATTCACTTTTTTGTAGGTATCTGACAAAATTTGTGAGGGAGCTCTGGTAGGATGCTGTTTTCATGCAGCCATCTTGGCTCTGCCCCTCAAGCTTTTTCTTGCAATATAACTAATCTCTTCAATGCTTTTAATAGTCTGAAATATATCTTTAAAAATCATTGGGCATGATGTCTTTATTCTAGGTAAAGTAATATTCTAATTATATATCAGACTATAAAAGCTATTTAATGATATGTCACTATTATTTCAGGAAATATGCAAGCAGGATGTTTATATTTATCATTTTATTTTTTATGATGTTATTAGGTATTAAGATTATGTATGCATATACAATGAAGATAGAAAGATTATTGACAGCAGATAATATTTGTCTCTTTAAGTGAGATATAAAGATTGAACCCAAGGTTGGTGTTGGTATACAAGCCTGATCTGTTTATCCTCACTAATTTTCCCCAGATTCCTGGTAGGTAACATTCTTTGTCATAAATTGATTAAGAAAAGGTTTGAATACACTTATGCTCATGTGGAAGTGTCTAGATATATCTAGTCACGGATAAAAATATGTAATTTTATAGGACTTTAGAAATACTTTGGATTTTCCATGATGTTTCTAAGAATCCTAATTTTTGTTTTTTTAATAATAACATTCATGTATCACATTCACATTTATCTGCATAAAGTCTATTAATGGGGATGGCTAATCTCATCCCACACGAAAATATCCAGCTTAGAACTGGACCATCTAAGGCTAAAGACCTAATTTATATGGGACTGGAACCACTTGTTATTTAGTCAATTGGTTGTATTTGACTCTTCAAGACTCAAATTGGGGTTTTCTTGGCAAAGATACTGGAGTGGTTTGCTATTTCCTTCTCCAGCTCATTTTAACGATGAGGACACTGAAACACGTGGGATTTATAACATGTCTGGGGCCAAACAGCTAGTAAGAGTCTGAGGCCAGATTTGAACTCAGGTCCTTTGACCTCAAGGACCAGCACATAGATACCCTTCCTGGAACCACACACTTACCTAATTGGCTACATTCATTGACTCATGTCCATTATTTAATTAGGAAGTGAATTTTTTTTTTGTTTAAGCAGCTAAAATTAATGATGATTAATTGCTTTAGAAATAGATAATTTACATATATACATATGCACACACATATTTGTAGATAGACACAAATCTATTTTGTTTTTTATTTTTTTACTTTATAGAATAAAACAAGCATTTCTATAACATAATACAATGAAAAAAAAAGATATGAAACTGCAAATCTACTATGTACAACTTGCCATTCCTTTCAAATATGCAACAAAAATATCATGTAAATTTGCCCCTTCTTTCTTCTCCCCACAAATCTATTTCAATGGATCTGTGATTTTACTGGTGTGTGGAGCACCCAGTGAGAGACTTTCTTTACCATTGTAGGTAATTCTGTAACTTACAACCTAAAGAGAGTGGCCTAGATTACTGAGAAGTGATTTGCCAGGGTCAGTATGTGGCACAAACAAAATCTGAACCAAGTCCATCTAGTTTCACGGCAACATTTCAACGTACTGTGTCACAATGATGCCTCTTTCAGACACACATATGTGATTTAAAATAACTTGTTTCTATAAAGATAGATTCTCCCCTCCCCCATTATCATACCAGTTGTATCTGAAAGGTGCATTTGTCTACATGGAAATGAATTTTTAAAGTGAAACATCAGTGAAATCCAGGATCCGGAATGATAAGATTTAAACTGAAAATGTCACAAAGTGTTTCAATGTTCTGACAACTAAGACCATGACTAAGAGAACCTGATAGTGATTAAAGAAAGAGATAACTGTGAATTATATCCTTTTTTTTTTTTTGCTTTTGGAAAAAAATAACCTTCTTGCAAAGGAAACTGTCTGTCAGGAATGGGCTTCAGGAATACTTAGCCACAGTCATGCTTGCTTTCAACTTTTTATTTTAAATGCTTAATTGCAGCCAGGAGGCATGTTTAAGAAAAGAAACAAAATGTCATTTTGTATCTTCAAATGCCCATCGGCCATGTGGTTTCCACAGAGTTTGCTTACTCACAGCTGTGATAGCTTTTCATTTTTACTTTTTAGTTAGAATGCTTAATTGGGAGCAATAGGGAGCACTAAAAGTGCCTGATTAAGCTATTTAATAAAATTTTCACATGAAAAAGAAAGCACAGAGATGGCTGAAGAATACATAGTGAAACCCTACAGAAATTTCTTTCAATGGACTTGTTAGGACAATCGCTAATTTGGGGTGAAATCAAGTGAATCGGGCACATTTCACAGAAACTCATCACAATAGTTCATTGTAATCTATTTTTTCTCAACTGAGTTCCGCTGATAATCTGTTGTCACGCACAGAAGACAAATATAAATGTCAGTCCCAGATGCTACAATTGAGATGGAAGACACAAGGGGAAAATCATTAATATTGAATTAATATTGAATAACTCCATTAGAGAAACTACAACTATAAAAATAATATTCAATCAGAGAAAAATCAAAGATTTAAATGATAGAACTTATTGTCATCTTATGAAGGGTGTGGATATGTCCTAAAGCCCTAAAGAAATGAACAACAGTAGACATAACAGAAACTAGGCAGTCAGTAGGATGAAATTCAGAAAGTCAGCTAAAAAGGTATGTGTTAAACACTGCTTTTCCCTTTCCATCTCTCTTGCTTAGGTTCTCTGAGTAATCTCTGTCCAAGAAACTGCACTAGCTGTGTGTAGTTCTTTATATCTACTCAGCCAAGTTACAGAGAAGTGACAAAGAGATGATAATACACTGTAAAATACAGAAGAGTCCAATGCCAATCTGGGAAGTCAGTTTGAATGTTTGTGTGTCTAATGAATTTTGAATGCTATCTGCATGGCTGACCACAGATACCTTAAGTTGTTTCTACCGATAAACAGTACAATAATTTCCAGTGCTTTCTTCTTGAATATCAGAAATGAAGGAAAAGCAGCCTTTTTTGTTTTTCTTTTTCCTACTGGCAAATAAATTATGAAATTGCACAGTAGCACTATCTCGCAGGTGAACTAAAAAGAAAGCTTTCAAGGGGGAAAATGTGTTTCAATCTTTTTTTTTTAATTCCAGAAAGACTTGTTCTCATCGGCTATTGAATATAATTTACAAGAGGTCTCTTTTAAAAACAGAGTTGAGAGCTGAGTTTTATCTTGTGCAAAATGAAGGGGGTTGGACTAGATGATCTGTATGGTTTTTTAGTCCCTAATATTGTATCAATATTATGAATAAATTATGAATAAATAGTATGAATAAATTAGTAAGAGGCAGTATGGTCTAACAAATAGGCAACTGGACTTGTAGTCAGGAAGATCAGGGTTAAAAACAACTCAGGCATACATGTACCCTAGGTAAGTCATATAACTTCTCTGTTCCTCCATTTTCCTCATCTGTTAAAAAAAAAATTTAGACTTGACTTCCAAGGTTCTTCTCACCTATGAATCCATGGTGCTATGAAGATAGAAATTTCCTGACTGAAATATAGTCATCTCTATCTGCATTTTTCCAGTTTTCTCATGCCAACATTCCCAAGGATACGAGAATGGAACAAAATGGGAATTCAAGTAAAAATGTGACTTCAAGAAGAACAGGTGGGCTATGACACTAATTCAATGTTTTGCTTACCTGTGCTCTTACAGGAAAACTTGGTTTTCTTATCACACAAACGCACAGTGCCGTTACAACCCTTTTCATCACTTCCATCTTCACAGTCTTTTTCTCCATCACAGCGCCAAAGGTCAGGGACACAGTTCCCATCAGGGTCACATTGAAATTCATTCCCATTGCACCCAGCAGGAGAATGAATCTCTTAAATTGAAATGAAGGAAAGAAAAAGAAATGTACATATATAAAGTTATGTCACCTGATGAGAATTATTCCCTGTTTCTTATCTTCTAATAACTCTTGAAAGGCTATATTGCTACCTCAGTCTTTGAACAACTGTAATATTGATGTTTTTAACTTCATTGGAAACCTAAGAATACAGATAATGACTTCTTCCTACATAACCATGGACAATGATACATGAGCCTGAGAGGAGGTAGAATTCATGCATTTATTTGTTTGTATTTCAATCTTTGAGATTTAAGGCTCAGCTTTTTGAAATGCACACACACATAGACATATACATACACACATACAAATATATAAACACATACACACATACATATACACACATACATATACACACATATACATACACACACATCCATGGATTCTATGATTCTATTTGCAGTGCTTGAAATTTCCAGGGCTTTTAAAAATTTTATTTTTTTCTTTAATTTCTCATAGCCAGCAAAGAGAACGCAAAATGGGACTTTTTTTACTAAAAGAATGAAAACATTGAAGGAATTTCTAGAAAATCTTAAAGTACATTCAAAGAAGGATATGAGAAAAACTTCAGGAAAGAACCTCTGGTCTCTAGAGTGACACAATGTTAGTTACACAAAAACATTGATTTTTATTAAAGACAGACACTATGGATTCAATTTCAGTTGATAATGCTAATTTATTCAGGGCAGAAATTGCCCCCAAACTGATTATTGAAAACAAGTTAAATTCTACCCTTTAGAATCAATATAATTGAAGGAAGAATTAGAATGAGCAAATTTTGCACTCCAATCACCATTAAAAAGCTCCATTTAAAAATGTTATCGACTTTTTCTAAAATAACAGAAATACTTAAGCCTTTATGAAGAAATACCAAAACAGTATTCCCAAATAACATAGTCTAATAGAAATTTTTCAGTTTTATTTTTAGATTAAAGTATGTTAATATAATCATTTCACAGGACTTCTGGCATTGCTATGATAATTATCAGTAATAAGAGTAATAATTATTCTGTATTATTATTATTATAACTTTGACTATCTCATGAAACATGTCAGTAGTGTCAGGACCTTGCCTTTGCTGGAGGCTTCTGGTTGACTCTCATGTGTCTCCCCCAGCCTAAACTGAGGGATACATCAACAGGGATTGGCTACTGAAATAGGAAGACTATTCCACTCAATAGAATTTTAAGAGTGACTGCCCACTTACACCTTCTCTCTGGATGAGCTAGAGACAATAATAAAAGTTCCTATCAACATTTTCTGATTTGA
Organism: Trichosurus vulpecula; assembly: GCF_011100635.1. Classification (NCBI taxonomy): domain Eukaryota; kingdom Metazoa; phylum Chordata; class Mammalia; order Diprotodontia; family Phalangeridae; genus Trichosurus; species Trichosurus vulpecula. Next base: position 283,565,059 of record NC_050574.1, on the reverse strand, counting down.
TGTTCTTTATCTGAGCACAAGTGATAAAACAGCAATCATGAATGATCTTCATTTCAAGCCTAGTGTCTACATTGGGATTAGAGGTGTTCCTTGATCAGTCAGTTCCAGTATCCCAAAAGAAGTCTTTTCTGAAGCTGCAACTTCTTGGAGGAAAATAGGATCCCAGGTAGAAGAGTAAATCATGCATCCTTGTGCTGTTCAGAAGACAGACTCTCTCAGATAGCAGATCTGATATGATAGTGGATTGCTTTAATTATTTGTAATGATATGAATGTTTGAATGCATGAGTTTATGAATCATGTTTGTTTTAAACATTTATTTACTGCTGTAGGAAACAAATAATTGACTTATTTGGAGAGTTTGGACATTCGATACATCTCTAGAATGATCCTTGTTAATCCCTTTGGGGGAAACTCTAGATATGAACAAATCTAAGTTTTAAGAAATTTTTTCTGGGGACTGGGAAAAAGGGGTAAAATGAGCTAAAGAGTATGAGAAAGCTTAGATTACCCTCTCTAGGACAAAGTTCTGGGAGGATTGAATCTGGTACCCAGGAATCAGAGCTGGAGCCTCACTCTGTCTCTTACTTTCATACTATAATGAGATAACATCAGTCTGACAAGTTATAGATTATTGTTCTGTACTTTACTAATAGGATGCCATAGTATTATAATTTAGCATCAGTTTTATCTAAAGTCTACCATAACCTCAAGATATAATGACAAGAATGAATCTTATTGTGATACTTTTTTGTGGAGTAGAGATAACTCTGGGATCTTGAAGTCTATTGGACTATGAAGAAACAACAGATGTATTCTATATAATCCAAGTGAATGGTATTGGATGCATTATATGGAGAGATAATTTAAGGATCATAGGTCTCTGAGAAGAAGATTTTAAAGAGTATGCCATGTTACAGGGACATGACAAGAAAACTGCAAAAAAAAACCCCTTTTGAATCTAGAAAACAGAAGAGTAATGAATTATTAAATCAACAAGTGGAAGGAAGAGGGGAAGCTTGAAATAAATATGACAATAGTTATATTTTGTTAGGTTTTCAAAAAGCCAGGAGAAAAATCTTCAGGTACTATATGAAGGATTGTAAATTCAATTTCCTTAGGTATAAACATATATATATGTGTGTGTGTGTGTGTGTGTGTGTGTGTGTGTGTGTGTGTGTGTATATATATATATATATATATATATATGTATACATACAAGAAATTGAAGAAAAGAACAGAATAGGACATCCCCAAAGGCAAAAGAATGCAAGCTGAAAACCCATATAACATATTCTGCAAAGCTGTGCCTAATAATTGTCGAGAGGACCTTCAACAAAAGGTATACATATGAGGCATTCTTATGAAAAAAATAGTGGAATATTTGATTTATATATATCTTATTCATAAGAAACAAAAGCAAAAAATACATTTATCAAGAAAAGTCTACATATTGAAAACATTCTCCTATGTATGTTTTTATTTAAAAAAAAAGAAAGAGGTATCATCAAGGGACAAAAAGGATCTAATGGGCTAACTGTTCAAAAGGGTCAGAAGAAGGAAAGGAGAAAGAAATGAATAAGACTCCATAGAGAAAAAAAATTTCATGCTTTCCCCTAAAGCAAACCAATATCTTCATGGAGGGATTGAAAGATAGGAAGTCATTTTAGCAGGGAGGGCTAGTCAAGAGACAAAATGAACCTGGAGCTTCATTGGCACACAACCCATAAACCAATGAAAGGGCCCTGCCTTCCCCCAGCAAAACACATTACCTTACATGTGATCCTATATGTAAAGGAGGAGTGACAGATTTATTCAACTCCACCCTTTTTAAAGTAAATGGTAATGTGCTCAATTGACAGATCTTACTCAAAGGCTTTGAAAGCCATTTGATGTAGTGAAATAACATCAGAAGGAAATTCTTTTCCTGTTGGCCAAGGGATTTCTGCAGGCCTTCTGAATTACTTATACATGTGTCAAGTTAGCTGGAATCAGGAAGTTCCAGCAGTGTCAATCAAGAGAAAGCATTCTAGCAGACCCCTGTGGAGCAAATGGAGGACTGGGCTATAGCTCAGCAGGAAGATATTAAAGAGGGCCACTGGCTCTACAGGCATCTGGAGCAAAAAGCCTGGGATAAGGGAAGTTGCTCTTGGGTCATCTGTTTTCCCAAATTTCTTCCCAGTTCCTATCTATACACAGACACTATCATTGGATATTTCAGTACCCAAATGTTTCTGATAAACTGAATTTTTATCAAGAACAGAAGTCAAGACTTATGGGCTGCTAGGTGGCTCCACAGAGCATAGAATCCTGGACCTGAAGTCAAGAAGACTTGGGTTTAAATGCAACTTCTGACATTTACTAGTTGTGTGACCAACCAGAGAGGTGGAGCCAAGATGGCAGAGAAAAGGCAGGAACAGGGTAAAATAATTTTCTACCCCATGATAAAGAAGAAACTGCAGGAAAGTCTGTCTCGCTTAAGTAAAAGGTGAGTGTAGACCAGCCCAGGTGATTTCAAGGCAAGCCAGTGAATGGCCGCTAGCCCCAACATAGATCAGCAAGTGAGGCCCTGTGACCAGTGACACAACAGGCCAGCTGGTAAGGCCTCCAGCCCTGGCACAAAGGGCCAGTAGTCAGACCTGGCAGGGCCCAGAGGCCCAGGTGCCATGGCTAGACTAGGCCAGGCAACCCCAGCACAATAGGTAAGCTGCCAGCCCCAGAGTCTTCAGTACAGAAAGCCAGTGACCAGGCTTTTTTATTTCCCCCCAGGGAAGGAAAACATATTACAAAGGTCACTTCAGACACTGAGGAAGTGCTGACTTTGTTCTCACTATACCATTCCACAAATTTGATAGGCCACAGACTAATAAGACTAACAGAATCCTCCTATACTCAATATTTCAACTAAACTATGTATAAGGAACCCTGTGGGTCATATATTGCCTCAGAAAATCACACATTAACATTATCTATGTTTCGGTGTATTTTTATTTATTTTGTTAAGTATTTCTCAATTTCATTTTATCTGGTTTACATTTCCTACACCTCAGGAAGAGAGCTCAACTTAAAAAGTGTGACCGTGGGCAAGTCATTTATACCCTGTCTACCTCAGTTCCCTTCTCTATAAAATAGGGATAATAATAGCATCTTCCTCACAAGGTTGTTGTAAAGATAATATCTATAGGTTATAAAATAAAATAGATATATAATATCTATAGCTTAATAAATGCTTGTCTCTTCCCTCCCCACTTACCTAGAGATACATACAAATGTGAAGTCAGTCAGAGAGCCTAAATTTTGCTTAATGTGAGGAATTTTCCTTACTGGGGCATAGAGTGATTGTGACTGAATTAATGTTTTTATCTAAAATAAGTTCCCTATAGTTGAAGAGGAAGAATCATATGGATCTTAGGGTCTTAAAATGAGCTAATTATTTACCAGAGGAGTGATAAAATCATAGGGATTGGGACAATCTGTAATTTATTGGTAGATAAATTCCCAGGTGAAAAAACTCCCTCTACTAATGTAAGTGGACACCTTCGCTGTTGGTTATGGTCTTATTGAATTACCTGGAGCAGAGGTGTCATACAACCAAACCACAATACTCCTGCCTGCAGAACCTGATATAAAATGAAATTGAGAAATACCTAACAAAATAAATAAAAATACACTGAAACATAGGTAATGTTAATATGTGATTTTCTGAGGCAATATGTGACCCACAGGGTTCCTTATGTATAGTTTAGTTGAAATATTGAGTGTAGGAGGATTCTGTTAGTCTTACTGGTCTGTGGCCTATTAAATTTGTGGAATGGTATAGTGAGAACAAAGTCAGCACTTCCTATACAAAACTTCAGTGTCTGAAGTGATGTTTGCAACATGTTTTACTTCCCCTTAAAAGAGAACTATAATAGATGAAATAAGCCACAGTCCCACTATACAGAGTAAATTCCTTGAGAGCAAGGACCATTCCATTATCTGTCTTAATATCTCCAGAACCCAGCATAGAACCTCTCACACAGTAGGCATTTAATAAATGCTTACTCATGGTTGAATTTCTAGGCAACTTACATGGATTCTATTCTCTAATCAAATTCTAAATTGTCTCTCCATATCCCATCTAGTTACACACTATGAAACCAGGGCTTACTTAGGCATCTATCTTCCCATCTGACAGGGCATATAACCCTACCTGCAACCCCTCATACATTTCTATTTCCTTTGAGAATTATAATCAAATTAATAATACCACAATTGAAGTCCTATGACTCTAGTGAAAATTCCTGCAATTTTAACAATTCCTAAATGCCCCTATCTGGCTACCACCTAGCCCTACGTATTGTTTTAGACTATATGCAATTAGAGTATAAGCTCCTTGATGTTAGAGGCTGTTTCATGATCATATTTGTATCCCCAACCCTTAGCACCATGTTTGGCACATTTTTTGTTGTTTTTGTGCTCTTTATCCTTCATTCTCAAAGAGGACCAATGACATCAGCAGGGTGACATCTTGACTTGCAAGTGAATTGAATTTAAGTGAGGCAGAGCCATGCAAAGTCATCAGCCTCACTCTTTCCTCCAGAGTCATAAGAGTCTCATGGGAAGACATTGGTCAGGACAACTGGTGATGATTCCAGATGCAGTGGGAGATCTTGGCCTTTTGAAGCTAAAACTTTCCCAGGTTTCAATTTATCTGAGGCAATGCCGATTAAGCGACTAAAGGCTAGGTAATAATTGAGACAAAAGATAGCCTAGTTTGCCTTTCCAAAAGAATCCACTTGTCACATGGTAAGCACTTAAACACCTTTCTGTTTATTTATTCATTCTTATTGGATAATAAAATCATTCTAGAATTTTTATCTGCAATGATGTTATATGATTCTCTGACTAAAAATGTAAATTGGGATTCTTAACCACACCATTCACTCTCTTCTCCAAATGGGTTAAATACAAATCATTCTTTAATTTCCACCTAAACTTCCCAACAGGGCCAAGTAAACCATAGCCTTATGTGTCCTAAAAAAAAAAACAAAACAAACAAAACTTTAGATTTATATCCTTCCCACCAAATACCTAGATCTCTCTCTCTCTCTCTCTCTCTCTCTCTCTCTCTCTCTCTCTCTCTCTCTCTCTCTCTCTCTCCCCCCCCCTTCCCTGCCTCCCTCTTTCTCTGTTTCCCTCCCTCCCTCTTCCTATTAAATGTAGAGCTACATACATGGAGTTTGTATGCTTGATGTGTATGGTTCCTTCAATGTGGCATTATGAGGTAGAGATAGAGTGGGAATTTTTTGTTTGTTTTTGTGTTTTCTATCTTAAAAAAACATTAAAAATTGTCTTGCCAATTCAGATGAGCTTCTATCAACAGTTCCTACACTCCCACATTGGAAACCTGGCTTCCTATGACTATACACAGAAGTCCCTCTTAGCTGGAATTCTCTGCCTGCTGCGCTTTCTGAGAGTCCTAGTTTCCTGAGCTTCAGGATATGGCATAAGATATGTCTTTGTAAGCTGGCATGCCCCAGTGGGGTGGTAAAATGATGACTATGTTTCTATGTATATGCTCATGCTGTTTTACTATTATGTTTTCATGTTGCTGATGCTGGGTATATTTTAACTAATGCCATTCTATTGTATTTCTGCCCTGAAGCTATTTAAGCCAAGGGTACAATTTAAGAAACCTAATAAATAAATAAAGGCAAAGCCCTGGAGGAAGAGATTCACCCAGTGGTGGAATTAATTCCAGTGATTCAAATAGTTTCAGTGTGACTAAATTCTAGCAGTTGGAAAAGGAGAAAATCTACAAAGACAAAAACTTCTCTCCCCGCCCCCCCCCCCCACAACTTAAAAAAAATCAGCCTTGCCTAATCATGTCTGCACTATAAATATTCCTCCATAATAATGCTTTTGTGATTCAGAAAAAAAAGCAAAAGCCCTCTGAGAAAACAGTTAATAAATGTGCTCCAAATATGATGGATATTTAAATCTCAAGAACAATCTGAATCAATAACTTTTCTCTTTTCATTGTTTTACTGTAGCTTATATTTCAGCTTGTCATTCATTACAAATTGGCTGGAAAAGTTAAAAGCACTATGTCTCCGCTATGTATAATTTTTCCCTCTTGTCACAGAATTATAGAATGTTAGAGATGGAACAGAGATTAGAGATCATCTTGACCAACCCTTTTATTTTGTGGGCAAAAACACTGAGGCCCAGAGTGGTTAAAGTGACTTTCCCAAAATCACTCATTCTTCAGAGGCAGAGCCTAGACTAAAATTCTCCAGGCTCTAGTGCATTTTCCTCCATAACACGTCATTTCTCTTTTCAAGTTATTTTCAAATAAATCACAGGATTGAGAGCTAGAGAGGATGTTAGAGATTGTAGATAAAGAAACCGGTCAAGAAAAGGAAAGACACTTGCCCAAGGTTACCTAGAGAATGAGTGAAAAAGGTGGAATTTGAAGTTTGGTCTTCTGATTCCAAATTCAGAAATCTTTTCACCAGGGCAGAGTACATTAATAATATTTTTTTTTCCTAAACTCTAGAAAATCAGAAATTTAACCCTGAGGTATGTGTGGATATGAGTCTGAGTGTGCCCGTACATGACCCATTTGCTTATCTATGGATCTGCCAATGGAAAAAATCAGAACATGCTCAAGGATAGAGAATAGCATGTTTAAGGAATTGAATTATGAATTTCAAAAATTTAAATAATGTTTTCAATTTATTTAAATATTACTCATGGAATTAAACTTCATTAAAAAGAATCTCACTCTTTTTTCACCCTAAAACATGTCTTTTTCCATAGAGAGCACTCAGAGGAGAACAATTCTAACATAAAGGCTTCAAGATCATGTCCTATGAGGAGCACCTGAGGGAACTGGGTGTATTTAAATTAAAGAAGGGAATATTTGAATGGTGACAGTCTTTGGGTATCATAAGAATTACAAGGAATAGGGTTGAAATTTATTCTGTTGGTCCCCAGAGCTAGTAAAATATATAGAGTATAAGTTGCAAGCTTTTGGAGAGGATTTTCACCCCTACATCTGGAATGGACTCTGCTTACCTTTTCATTTTAGAATTCTTAATTTTCTTCTAAGTTAGGTTCAATTACTACCTTCCTGATGAACTCCTACTCCAATCCAGCTGCTAATTTCTTTTCCACAGCCCTGAAATCACCTATACATAAAATAAGACTTAGTTTTGAAGGATTTTCCCCACTTTTCCCCCTATCTTTTGTTGGGGAGGTGGAAATATATTGCAAAATATGAATGATTTAATAACAAAAATATCAACAAAAATTAATGCTTTTTCCTTTATCTAAGTAAGAACTTCCTAACGATTAGAGCCATCACAAATTGAAAAGGTTAGTTTCCACAGAAGGCATGTTTCCCCCTCATCAGAAGCCTTGAGAAACCAAAGCTGGAAAGTTACTTGTAAGCTATGGTATAGAGAGGATGCTGATTCAGGTATGGTTTAGAACAGGCGACGTCCAGGTCCTTTCCATCTCTGAGAATTGGTGATTGTCTTTATCGCATTCTCTAATCTTCCGAACTCCTGATACAAGTCAGAATTTCCTTCCCTTGACTTTGCATCTTTTTTCTTCCTTGTTCCCCAAACTCAAGGAATTGACCAGCCTTACTTGGGGAGGCTGCTTCTTGGCAGATAATACACCTGTCTACCCAGAAGCAGGGATTATAGGCATGTGAAACTACTTCCAGCTAAAATTATCTTTAAATGGATATTTTGTCTTATGCTAGGGGAAGGAGAACCAATGAATAAATTCCTATTGACAACTTATGTTAATAATGAATTAGGCTTTAATATCTAAATATTAACACATTCAAGAAGGAATTACTATGTGGGAAAAGAAAGATAAACCAGTTAATTTGCATTTTATGAAGAAAATGTCATGTTTTCCTTAAACTACTTGGGTTTCTTTGTTATTTTGACAATTTGGCATTGTATTATTTTGTTTAAATAGCATTTTTTTCTTTAACAAAAGAATGGCTGTTGCATAATTGAGGTCTAAAATTTTCAACAGGAAAGCATTTTCTGAATATAACAAATTCAGAGGGAATAATATATCACTAGCACAATTCAGTAACTATGAACTAGGTACTGGTGCAACAATTTGGGCTATACAATTTCTAATCAAACTTTTTTTTTAAGTGGGAGTGTTGATCAGCATAATCCCTGATGAAATGAGTTCCTCCTAAACCACTTGCTGAAATTACTGTATGTGAGAGGTAGATAATAGAGATAATAAGGTGTTAAAGCCTTAAAGGAAATGTAAAGCAGTATTTATACTTGATTAATCCTCTAGGATGTGTGAAGAAGCTCTTCAATCAAACTGGATGGAATTACAGGGTGACTAGCCTCTGGTGGCCTTTTCAAAACAAGACACATTCTGTAAGGCTTCATTAAAGACTAGGAGCTCTGTCAACTGAGAGAGTGTGTCACCTCTGTCATTTAAAAAGAAAATCAGCTGTGAGGTAGAAGAACCTAGCTCTCGAGAGGGAATTATTCTTTGTCTTTTCTATTCTGCCTCTAAAATGGACAGTAGAGAGGAAGAAAATATGTGTCTCCTGCCACCCATGACATCATCAGCAGTGGCATCTTTTAGCGAAGGTTTCACTTAATAGGGTCTTCCCCTCCCAGATTGATTTTTGTTTTGGATTAGGTAAAAGAGGCCATTCTCTGCCTCATTTCTTACCTAGCCTTAATCGCTGATTGGGCATTGCCTCATTCAAACTGAGACCTGTTAAAGGCCTTAGCTTAAAAAGGCCAAAGTCTCCTACTACATTCAGGGCCATCTCTAGTGGTCCTGATCTATATCTTGCCAGGGGACCCAGATGGCTGTGGAGGAGAAAGGGAGGCTGGTGACTTTGCACAGCCCTCCACCACTTAAATCCAATTCACTTGCAAGTCATGACATCATCTTCCTAATATCATGGTCATCTTTGAGAACACAACAACGATCACTCAATTGGAGAAGCTGAGCCCATAATATCTGCTAACCACGTCAGTCAGATGGTCTTCCTGATCCTTTTCCTATCTATTGCTCAACTTTCTTTAATAGTTAAACTCTTTGGGATTGCTCTCTGTTGAACTGTTAGACTAATGAAGGTAAATGCAATAATGGGGGCTAATAAGCAAAGCAGTTTTAGAAGTATAGACATACAATGTACCTTGAACCTGGAGTAGTCATTCTCTCAGGGGATGCAAAAATTGAATGTTAGTTGTGGCAGTAGCCCAAAGGGGGTATATATGTATATATACACACACATATACACACACACACATGAATATACATATATCCATGTGTGTATGTATATGCATACATGTATGTGCATGTGTATGTATACACACATTATATATGTCTGTGAATATATATGTATGTATACATACATACATATATATTTACAGACACATATACATATATGTGTGTATATATATGTATATATACATATATATATCCATGCTCATACAAGAAAAAAAAAAGATCTAATTTCAAGAGAGACACTGAAGAGCTGTATTTCTTAACCTGAGTCTCAATTTCTTCATAAGGATACTCAATTAGATCAGGCATTCTTAACTTTTTTGTGTGCCATGTACTGCTTTGGTTGTCTGGTGAAGCCTATGGACCCTTTCTCAGAATAATATTTTAAAATGCATACAGTAAAATACATAGAATTACAAAGGGAACTGACTATATTGAAGTAGATTTTCAATTTTTTTAAAGCAAATTCCCAGAATGATCTGGGTAATTTAGCATAGTTTGAATAAGCTCAACCAACACTTATTAAATGCCTGCTATGTGTGCAAGGCAGATAGGTTCGTCACCCAGGAGTTCATTTCACCCTTGAAGTCACAGGTACAGTCCTACTGGTACATCCCTATTCCCTATGTTTGAGGCAAGATGCTAAGTACTAGAAGTGCCATAGCCAAAAAATAAATAAATAATTCATTCACTCAAGAAACTTGTATTCTAATAGAAGGATGTAATATATACACAGATTACTACATTTTAAGCAACTTTACCAGAAAGTACGACCTTTATAGTTCCCTCTAGGTCAAATACTATGTCATTTTGTGACATACACCCTCAGTTATACTCAGTGGGTTTCCTTGGGAGCATAAGAACATAACTGTACATGGATGGGCACTCAGGCCAAATATCTCTTCATTTCCCAGCCTGATGCACTACCCTCCAATTCCCTATCACCCCTACCCACATTCCCTTCAACCTACTCTCATGTCCCCTTTTCAGCTTCTTTTTATGAGTTGAGTTACTGTATCAGTAATTAAGGTGGGACTTTTTGCTGTTCTTCTCTTAATTATTCTGGCCTTTGTTTGAATGAGGCAGGTAAAATGGGATCATGTTGTCTTGGAATGTTTCTCAGCACTAAGACGATCAGGAGACATCAACTTGTATGTAGTGGTACTAGGGATTAACTTTCCCACACCCTAAATGGGATTTTTCACTGTACTTTGAGTGCTTTTCAGTGCTGAGGTAATCAAGTGCCCCAGGGCCCTGAGACTGGTAAATAAGATCCAAGGTTAGCATCTGACTTTGGGGCACACTCATGGAAGGAGTGTTAAGACTCTGGGCAAGTGTAACTGCCCCCTGGATTTGCTAACCCAGATATTGGTTTGTATTTGGTCTGTTTATAATGTATGTTTGTAATTTGTTTGTATTTGCTCTGAAGTTCAGGGTGCTGGCTTTTCCTGCTGAGCTAAGTGAATTGGATTAAAGTGAGATTGTTAACCCCTTAAAATTACTTTCCTTAGTAAAGCAGATCAAAGAACCTGTGCTGGGAGCTCTTGTTGCTTGCCTTGTTGGGTCTTGCACCCCACAACAGCGGCTGGCAAGATTGTTGCTACAATTACCCTGTTAGATTATAAACTCCCTGAAGGCAGGGACTGTCTTCTGCCCTTCTTTGTATCCCTAATGCTTGGCACAGTGCCTAGTACATGACAAATAGGAGCTTAATAAATGTTTACTGATTGCATATGTGCAGATCTTCCATAGACAGTCTCAGATATCTAATGCCCCTTTTTAGGAAGTTGAACTGTGAGGGAGGGGGAAGGAATGTTGAAAGCCTCTGGGAACACATACTTGCTGTGATTAATTCACAGAGGACCTCACATCTAATTAGGTGCCCTTCATGCTTTTTCAAAATATTGACCTGCAGTTAGTAGGATAGGTGGGATGGTGTAATGAAAAGGGAATTGGATGGAAGCCAAGATATAATTTCAGATCTAAATATAGGATCCACTATGTCTATTTAGAACTCGAAGGGACCTTAGGGCAAATTCCTCAGCCTTCTTCAGTTTTCTTATTGGTAAACTAAGATGTTTGGATTCTACAAACTCTAAGATCTGTTACAGCACCAAATTGGTGATCTTGTGATCTTGCAAAATCTGAACTACTATATAAATGTGTTTTGTTATCTTTTCTCTGTTTCCAGGAATCTGGCAGCATAGCTACAAAGGCAAGAATTTAATTCTTTGGGGTAAGGCAGGTAGTAATTCTAAATGGGAAAGAGGGAGACATTTTCTTCTTGGTCTGAGAAGGTTCAGTGTCATATTAGCATTATCCACAAATAAATTAGGACAGCTACATGCTCTATGTTGGGAATATATTTTTTCTTTTTTTTATACATAATGACCAGACTTGGTTTTCAAGAAAGCATCTATTGGGACATGTCTATAGCGTTACCTTATGGACTGATAGTAGTGTCCTTATAGTCTATATCACTACTATCAGTCCATTTTGTGTATCCAGGGTTGAAATTGCAAAAGTTGAGTAAAGTAATAAGGAAGAAAAACAGGAAAACCAATACCAGGTATTAAGAGTATGGCCAGAACCAGGCTGTTAGACCATCACTAAGGCAGAAGCCATAATTTTCTCATGAAGCTGAGAGCAGGGAGGGGAGGACAGAGCAGGTTAATATGAAAAAGCTATGTGTGAGAACACTACTGGGACTATTCTTGGCTATATTAAAACCTACTCTTTCCCCCAATTAGAGAGGTGCGATGGCCAGACGTAGAAGACTGGACAGAAAGGGATGGGTAAAGAGTATAAGGTTTGATTTGATTGGAAATTATGCTGTGATCATCCCAGATTCCTATGTATTTGCTGGGTAAGGGGGCAGATGGAGAGAAGTGGAAGATGAAGAACAGAGCCTGAAGGGAGAGTAGAAGTCTTTGGAGAAGAAAACATTAATAGTTAAAAGCAGTATATAGGAGAATATGTGAGCATGCATATTAATAATAGTGTGCACTTAACTGCCTAATGGATCTGGGAACTTGTTGAAGATTATTCATAATAAATCAAAATTGAAGGTCAATAATGTACTTAATTTGAAACTTGCTTTTAATTTTTATTTGCGATGTAAATAAGAGATCACATATGTTCATGCATTACCCAACTCGTTTACTTACTGGAGCAGGCAGTAAATCTTCCCTTTTCAGTAAGCTAAACAGAAGGCATCAAAGAACAGTGCCCATAAATCAGGGTCAGATGCAGTTTCAAAGTAAAGATGAATTCAAATATTCAGGGAATATTAAAACTGCTTAGGAGAAACAATAGGCAACATATATTCTAGGGACAGCCTGCTTTGTCATCCCCATCGGGTTCATGTTGAAATTATTCAATATAAATGTTTACAACTATTTCTGAATGGAAATTGACCTGAGGGAATAGCTGTCTAAAGATACCGAACAATATGCATATGTTTACTTCAGAAAGGTCTCATTCCTAGCTTGAAATATGTTTGAGAGACTATTTCCCCCAAAAAGGAGAGTAAGAATGATAGCATATATAATTCAAATGAATAAAACTGTCAGCAGTGAGATAAGATTACTTCCACATATCTGGTATTTTATAGATGTAACATATGTCCAAATTCTTCATTAATCCATTATAAAGGACAGAGATTTGGGAGAGCAGTACAAATGCACCAGAGCCTGATATTAGAGTGGTTCTTGAGATTCTTACAAGAAAAAAATTTCTTATAACTAGGTCCCTTTGCTATGTCAGTAACTAAAACCCTTTTGTATGATAGGCAAGATAGGCTTGCCTCCTGCCAAATTCCTCACTTGGGAATTGTATTAGAGAGAGCTCTCAGTGTTAGAGAGAACTCCTAATATACTAGATGTCTGTGTTTCTCTTCAACCTAAAAAAAGTGATTACCATGTACCTTTTGCAAAAGGGGTATATTTGCTAATAAAAATAAAGGGCTCTATGTAGCCTATCCTCCACTTCAATCCAACCCCCAACCAAACAAAAACTAAACTAAAATAAACTTAAAACTCTGAGCACTGAGAGAATGAAGAATTTATTCAGGAGAGAGGGAAACTGTCTTTAAGAGGGCAGATAAGGGTGATGATAAAGATGAGGAGTACTAATGTAAATTTTATTTGGCCTAATAAATCTTGATTTAGAAGTTAGTAGGCCTAACAAATAATTGATTAAAATTGTTTCAGTAAATTTACATTTTTTTTGCCATCCCAGAGATATGCCTTGGAGGTTTTAACCCTTTTATCTCCAGAATTGAATCTCACCATCTTGATTCACCAATTCTGATTAACCAACTCCTTCTCCTGGTCCACTATTTTCAAGACCAGAACTATGCTTCATTCACTTCACTCTTTATTTCTTGGCCATCTTTTTTTTTTTAAACAAACTTGCTAGACACCTTGCTGATATATACTACTCTTTCCACTCTACTCTTTAAGCCTCTAGTTCTAGAACTAGGATCAAATCAATTCTGTATTTGTTCCTGCAAAGGTTGGGCCAAGCTGTTCTCCTATTGCGCTACCTAGCACCTCTGTAATTGTGCCCCTTTTTGGTTACCATTTCCTTACATTTATTTTCTATTATTTTAGAAGGTAAGTTCCTTCAGGGTATTCACTACTCTTTGCTTTCGTATTCTGTCTTCAGCTCTTAGCACGGTGCTTGGAAGATTGTAAATGCCAATTATTTTTCCTCCAATCACCATTTAGACAGTCAGCATCAAAATAGAACTCAGAAAACATAATTAGGATTTTGTAGTAATTGGAAGCAGGATTGACAAGTCTCCTAGTTCCTCTTGCTCACCTTTCAGTGAGGCAAATTCAAAAGCATTTTGAACCTTTAGAGAACCTCTTGAGTTGGGAAAAAAAACTGTACCACATGCCTCTTTCTACCTAGGCAGTATGAAGAAAAGTGTTGAGCAATTATCTGGTGCATGAGAACAATGTTGATAGCCAACCCAGAAAGCTCATGCCATTAATGTCTGCTTTTAGCTTAACAAAAGAACTTACAAGTAAATTCTATGGTTTACTGAATCAAATTTGCCATTTACCTGGACTACATACTTATAGTCTAAGTGGGTAAATTATATTCTTTATAGGTTTTAATACATTTGATGTTATTTTGATTACTTGTGCGATAGCTAAAGTTATCAAGGCTTTAATACGCAATGCCATGGAAACAATTTCAAGATTATTCTGCATTCTCTTCCAAAAGAGTCAATCAAGGATGAGATATTTTCTGCTTCCTTCTTGCCTATGCCTACCAAGTAGAACATTGGATTAGTGATTCTTTTCTCTCTTAGTCCTTAGAAACATACACTTGTTTAATTTTGGAATATTTCATTCACAGCTCAAAATATGAAATATGTTAAAGAGTTATGCAGATTTGTCTTTCACAAGATTCATCAGTACTTCCCTTTACCCCTAAAGAAGGCAAGCATGCTAATTCTTTTTTATATTTTTAGAGCAATATAGGATATGGATATGTGATTTCATTAACATGGGATCTTTTGGTAAGAAACTCCTAACGTAGCTTGGCAACTTTTGCATATTTTTGTCTTATAGCATTGCATGGAGCAATGAGGATAAATGACTTACCTGGGGTCACATAGCTAGTATGTATCAAAGACTGGACTTGAAACCCAAGATCTTCATGGGTCCAAGATCTGATCTCATTCTTTGATGACTCTCTGCCTCTTAAGCAATAGATTTGTGGAAATTAAATTGCTTTAAAGAAGAATGCCAATAAAATTCAACAACTACTATTCCTAGTCATCAGCATAATAAAAAGTATCCAGGGGTTCTAAAGATACTGTACTGCTGGTTATGTAAGGGTCCTGATGCTAAACAAGCTTTTATAAAACTCTGTAAACTTAATTCGATGATCAATTTAAGTGAAAAAATACACAAAAAAGAAGAAGAATGTCATTCAAACTGCAGAAAATAGCTCATTTTTTGGTTCAAAATGAATTACATTTTGACCTATTTATCTCTCACAGCATATTATGGGCCAATGTCAGCATGCCACAGATGCACACGCCATGTGCAGCTCCGAAAGGCTTCTGCAAAGAGGGAGAAAACCAGTTTCAAACGGAAAGTATCACCAACTAATACACTACAAGGAGCTCAAATTTTGAAAAAGTATTGGGAGAAAACAAAAAGAATCTTCAGATGTATTATTTCCCCATTACACCATTAGCCCACAGAGAAAAGAGTCACTCCAAGGAATAATCATAACACATAATCTGAAATGGAAAATAAAATAGGGCAGAAATAAGGAAAGCTTTTCCTAGGTGATTAAAAGAAAAAACAGGAATAGAGCAGGTAAGCAGCAAAACTAGCAGTGGCCAAGCATCTTCGGCAAACTGGAGGGTGAAGGGAAATGTGAGAGGTAATGATTATATTTTACAGTCTCCTATGAATTCTCATGTATTCCCCACCTTCTCTCCTCTGACACTGCCATCACCCAGGTGCAGGCTCTCTTTGTCTCCTGTCTGCACTATTTCAACAGCTAAACACTGGACTCTTGCTAACTCAAATTTTGCCCCCCTTCAGTATATTCTCTCCTCAGTTGTCAACTTAATCTTCCAAAAACACAAATCTGACCATGATAACCTCTATACAATAATTTCTCTTGGTCCCCTATTAACCTGTAGGTTCAAAAATAAAATTATCTGTTTGACTGTTAAAGATCTTGATAACCTAGTCCCTTCCTGCCTAGCTAATCTTTTATATCTTCCTTGCCTCCATGTACTTGGGATCCAGTGACCTGGGCTTCCTTTCTGTTCTTCCCACAGGGCACTCCGTCTTCCTACTCTAAGCATTTTTACTGATTGCCCCTCATAACTAGAATTCTCTTCCTCATCTCTGCCTCCTAGCTTTCCTGACTTCCAGTCTCAGCTAAAATATATACTCTGAAAGAAGCCTTTCCTAGTTCTCCTTAATACCTTCCCACTAAGACCCTCCCCCTTCTATTTATCCTGCCTATATCTTTTTTGTACACAGTTGTTTACATGTTGTCTCCTCCGTTAGCCCACGAACTCCTTAAGGGTCAGGACTCTCTTGTGCCTTAAAAAAAAATTAGCACTTAAGTATTAAAGTTAAGGTAACTTAAATTTAGCACATAGTAGGTGTTTAATAAATGCTAGTTGAATAACTATGTGACAATGGTATAGGTTTAAGAAATAAAATGTAAGACATAGCTAAATTTGAGTTACTATAATTGTCCATTTAAGCCAAAGATATTATGAATTTATGAGGTATTTCTCTTGAGTAATACTGAAAGAAGAATCTGATTGTTAAGTAAAACAAAATTATAAGTTAAGTACTAGAGAGGAGTACTCTTTCAGTCTAGGAAGGACATAGAGCTTTTTCAGTTTTACTATGGCTACCATCAAGTCTATACAGCCAAGGTAAGGCAGGGAGGCAGTATGTACATCAGTGACCTAAAGGTTACAAAGAATCATCTCTACTTGATTCATAGGTTACTATTTTCACATATTTAGAATGGCAGTTGACTTTGCCAATTATTCTTGTACAATTATCTTGATTATTCTTGCAAAACCAAAACTAAGCAAACATATTTTCTCCCAAAACAGCTGGGGAATGTATTCTAGAATATGTTGGCTTAAAAACAAACAACTCAGAAAGCTTGAATTAAATTATGTGTGTAATTTCCTCAATCATCTACCTTTCCTCTGCATTCACTGACAGAACCAAAGAGGGAAAAAAGGTTTTATAGTCTATGCTAGTAATAAGTGAACAAAAGTGCCCAAACCACAGTAACACTTGGGCATCTCTAAGATAATATACATATCTGTCAGAACTCCTAGGTTTGGAATGCCTACTAAAAAAGCAGAAACAATTCTTTTACATTAGGGAGAAAAGATGTTTGCTGCATCTAGGAATGAAGAGGCCAAGCTAGTTAAGCTATTGCATAAACTAATATTATTCATAGAAAAAAAAGAAATAAAAGCTATTGGAAATGCTACATTTTTCCCTCTCTCCACTTAAGTGTCTAGGACAGGAGCCCTACAAAGTTTAACAAAACAAGGTTTATTTTGACATAGCCTTAGAAAGGATTGTCAACAAAGATACTAAAGCATTTAGCTTAGAAATTGCCTTCTCTGTTCTATAAGCATCCGGTCAGGAGAGGAGGGTGTGGAAACTGGAGGGAATTGGGCCCCAACTCTGTGTCCCTGGGTCTTTTTATGCTTGCAGGTGACCAGAAAGCCACTTCATAATTCCTGGTACACAGTTATTTAACACGTCTTTTTATTCATAAATACAACCAATTGTACTTGATATTCATAGATATTATATAGAACCCATACTTACTATACTTACTATACATACTTACTACATAGATACTTATAGATGATATATAGAAATCCATTAAAAACAATAAATATGGCCCTATTCTCTGGGATGACTAGCATAGATAAAGAGATAGCAAGGCACTCTTTCTGTCAGGAGTGGAAAACTATAATGAAGAAGAGATCAATTTTGGGTTGGTTCAGGATTTTTTTTAGTCATGTCTGACTCTCTGTGACCCCATTTGGGGTTTTATTGGCAAAGATATTAGAGTGGTTTGCCAGTTCCTTCTCCAGCTCATTTTACAAATTGAAGAACTGAGGCAAACGGGGATCACATAGTTCACATAGGATCACATAGCTAGTAAATGTTTGAGGCCAGATTTGAACTCAGGAAGAAGAATCTTCCTGACTCCAGGCCTAACACTCTATCCATTGTGCCTCCTAGCTGCCCTAGATTAATTTTAGATATATGTAACAATAAAAGGGTTTTGCTACTGTTGTTTTGCTATTTTGGTGGGTTTAGAAACTTTGAAGATGGGCAAGCATGGCTGGGGAAGTGATAAGTAAGTGCATGCCAGAAGGGAGAGATACAACTGGAGAGGGTAACACGGGCAGAAGGAGATGCTAATGGGATGTGAGTGGAGGTGGCAGGGATGGATGACAGCGCTAAAGATAGTGAATTGATTTTCTTACTGAATACCCCACAAATGATCTCTGTTGGATGAGCCATTTCTTTTCAAATGCAATGCATACTGCCAACAATTCTGAATGTTTTTTATATCTCACAATAAAGATCTCTACTTCCACGAAATAACTAACCTTCTTTGGTACAGTTTGCTTTGGTTTCATCACTGAAGTCTCCACAGTCATTGTCCCCGTCACATGCCCAGTGTCCTGGAATACACCTGCCACTGGAGCAGTTGAACTGATTATCAGAGCAAGAGTGAATGCAACCCACTTCATCACTTCCATCACCGCAGTCATCATCTAGAAATAGGCATGTGTAATGTTAAACCTATGAAGATGGTGTAACCATCTGAAAGTTCACATAGAAAGAAAGGAAGTTCACTTAGTGTCAACTCATCCCAAAGTACTATTTATAACTGATGAGACTGATCTTAAATTCATTTTTCTCTAGGCCTAAAGAGAAACAGTAAAATTACCCACAACCTATATAGTAGTCATTATGGTACACATTTTATTACCTGTAAGATCTGACTAATGATTGAAATGATTTCATACATGAAGCATAAAATAATTAAAGAAAGAGTAGAGGTAGAATCTATATGAAATGGTAAGAGTTGCAGTACAATAGGCATATAAATAAATGATCCTCCCTTCCAGATGATCCTTCTTCTACTTGTACCCACAACCCAATCACACTTTCTCTGACATTTACACAATGAACCCAAAGAAACTTCATTCACCGCCCCCCAAATTTTCTCCAGGGTTTAAACTCAACTTACTACCTGTGTATATGTCTGCAAGTATATACATATATATTTATATGGGAGCTGAAACTTGAAGAATGGCTAGTTTGTACCATTATCTAACCCTGAATAACAATTTTTAAAAAATCATTTTAAAAAAGTAAAAAAAAATAAATTACTCAAATTGCAAATATCCAATTCTATTTATGTAATTGATTTTTTATTCATTTGCTATATATTGCAACATGACACTCCTATTTTAGTGGTAACAAGAGAAAATCAAGGCAATTTGGACTTACAAGTTATGACTTGTAAAATGGATATTATCTTGGGAGAGTTTTTAAATATTTATTTAAATCAAAAGTTTTGTAAGGTCTGGATAATTCAGATAATTTCCTTAATAGCTTCCTTCAATTTGTGTGTATATTCAGTCTACATACACATATATGGGGCGGGGGGAAGTTACTAAGATCACCCCTGTGGGGTAAATGTTCTTATTTTGTGACCTTTAAAGCTGATCACCTTGGTGTGTCAGTCCCATCTCTCAGCATATGTCACAAGTATTCTACTTAGCCTCTCTGAAGGAAGATAGTCAGCAAGAGAGCCAAGTCCCCCATCAAATCAGATTATATGTTAAACATTTGGTACTTGCCTGAATCACAGTGCCATTTGCTGCTAATGCATCTTCCGTTTTTGCATATAAACTGAGTTAGTGGCTCACAGGTTGGGAATTCTGTGAAAGATATAGAAGTGTCCAATAGGAAATGTGTTAATGACTGTGCTGAATTTAATTTGTATCTCATTTACTAATGTGATCAGAGCCCCTCCCCAGGGTCTCCACAAAAGGCACAGAGGAATCATTACATCTATGACTGAAGTGGCTGTAACTTCTTGAGGACAGAGGGCACACATAATTTTAACATCTTTTAAATGAGTACTTTCCAGTGACTGAAAGGCAAGGAGAATCATTTGTTGAAGGACAGACAGGAACTGTTGTATTGCCAGCAAAACGAATAGATGTCAGGTAATAGTACCAGCACGCTCGACCTCCAATAAATGAAAAACAGCTGGATGGAGCTCTCTGCTCTGGTGCTTTGAAACATTGTGCATATGTTTTAAAGAGAGGCCTCGCCTGAATACAGATGGGCAAAGTAAGGGAGTGTCAAAACTAAGATTGCTACTGTGCGAATCCATCAGATAAATATGGAAGAAAGAGAAATCAATCAAACCAGCGATTTAACTGGGGAAAATTTCAACTGAATTCTGATTCTGACACACTGCTAAATCCTACACCAAGTGCATTAGTGGTCAAGGTTACAGCCTTGTGTATTACACCTGTTACAGTAGGTGTAGACAGAATTTGAATTGCTATACTACATTGACAGAATCACATATGAAACATGATACTTTATGCTAACCAAAAAATCCCTAAAACCACTTAGTTTCGGAAAATAAGTTCAAAAAGGAAAATAAGTGGCTATATATGAGAAATGACTTCTCTAAATGTATAGGAAAAGAAAAAATGTTTAGTGCTTTCCTTGAAAGTAGAAGCTATCTTTCATCAGCAGTGACCCAAATTATCATTGCTTTTTAAAAAAATATATAGTATTTCATAGTAATAAAGCAATTATATATTGATATAAAGGAGGGAATGTTGGCCACAGGTATAAGGCACTTTTGCTGCAATCCTCCTTGCATAGTATCATGTAATCTCTGTAACCTTCAGGTAACAAAATTAACAGTGGATGACAGATAAACTGAGAAGCCACAGAAAACTTCTGGGAAAACAAAATAAAAGTCCAAAAAGTGATGATGAGGGATGAAAAAGTCTAACTAAGCCCACCAATACAAACATCTTAAGCAGCTTTATAACTTGGAAATAAGATTGGAAAGGAGAGAAAAGTATGACAAATCCGTGCAAAAATTAAGGATTTGGAAGACCAAGGTTATTGTAGGAAGGCCTGATAGAATAAAAAGAGGGAGAAATCATCAGAGAAACATAATTGCCAAACACATTTCATCCAAGGTTCTCAGAATAGTTTACTAATATTTCCCAAGAGTAAGTTTTATTATTCCCATTTCATACAGAGAGAACATAATTCACCCAGAATTTAAATGACTGATTCAACACCAGGCCTTTTCGAATCCCTGAGGAGCATTCATAGAACCATAAATCCTCAAACGTAAGAGTTCATTTAAAAGACATTAGCAAAACAACTTTCACTCTATCCACCAACTGCCAAGAGAGATAGGCATCCTAGATCAGAGAGTCTCTACACCTTAGTCTCTCAGTAAGTGTTTATTGTATTAAATTGACTCATCCAGCTGCTCATTGTAAGAAATGACATTTTGTCCAAGGATATTGTTTTCCTCCCTGCTGGATGGCCCCTAATTCCTACCAAGATTATTAAAGTTAAGTTTTCATTAATTATTAATCTTTACAGAAAGAATATACTTTATGATATTATATAGCATAAAAGCAGGGAAGGGAGATCATCTAATCTTACAATTTTAGAGAAAAGGAAATGAACAGAGAAGTCTACAGGAATTATGTGCTTTGTCCAAGACAAAATGGTTAATTAATATAGGAACCAGGACTAGAACCTTGGTCTTTTGAATCCCTGTTCACTATTCCTTCCATTAAAGACCATGGCCACTTTTTCAATTCATTTTGATCTACCATCACTGAATTCATCTAAAACTTTATTTTACCCTAATTATCTATCTGTAACTATATATTACTAAATATACATTAACTTATATATGATGGTAATATGTATTACCCTGATTGTAATATCTAATATTATTTATATATTACCATCCCTGTGGGGCTAAAGATTTTTTTTCTTTGCCACCAATATTTAAAGTAGTGCTTCTTCCTAATTGTCTTTTTTTATATCTGTCTGATCTCAAGGCTAACTCCTAATACTTCCATTTTGACATTTGGTAAATGAATTTGCATCCAAAAAGCTCGTTTCTTCCTAATGTTGTAGACTTCCATCGTACTCCTTCTCAGGCTTTTTTCTTTTCATTTGTCTTTATATAGCATTCCCTTGATCATTTAGTATCCCATCTTTAAACTTCCCACATCTATGCAATGCCTTTTTTGAGGTGTTAAATAGTAACAAAGATAACATTTTAAGTACAGATGTGTTCTATAAGGATAGGCTAATCACAGTGTCATAGAGTTATAAACTTAAAAGAAATTCAAAGGCGATCTATTTCAATGTCACCCTAAAGAATAAATTCCTCCGAACATCCTCAGCAGAGGCACCAGTTGATGCATTCGGTAGAATGGTAGCCCTGAAGTCCAGAAGACTCATCTTTCTGAGTTGAAATCTAGCCTCAGATATTATCTTTGTGACTGACCCTGGGCAAGCCAGTTAATCCTGTCTCCTCAGTTTCCTTATCTGTAAAATGAGCTGGAGAAGGAAATGGCAAACCATTCCAGTATCTCTGCCAAGAAAACCCCAACTGGGGTCACAAAGAGGTGGACATGACTAAAAATGGCTGAATGTGAACAAACATCCTCAGCAAGTACACATCCAAATTCCACTTAAAGGTCTCCCTTAGGTTTTGTTTCCAATACTCTTCCTAAGAATGTCCAACTTATTCTTCGTCTTCCTTGTCTACTGGACCTTTGTTTTCAGAAAATACTTTATGGTGATCCTTACATACCCTTTCTGTGTTACCCTTCATGAGATACAAGAAGTGACAAAGCAAATTGCTATTCCATATTTGATTTGTGATGAGACAATAAAACACTGGGGGCATGTGATTACTCTATCTTATTAATCATTTGAAAAGGAGAGATAAGCTAGGAGATAAGTTTTTAAAGCATTCAAATAAAAGATAGGTTCAATGATTTGAAACTCAACAGGAGAAGCAGACCCAAGAAGAACAAGAATCATTCAAGAAACAAATTCTGAAAACACAAACAGAAATTGTTGCGATGTAGAGGAAAAAGAGGAACTTGCTAAATAAACTGTGGTGGCAAGGTAGGGTAACTTATTGAAAAATTAATATTTTAAAAAAGATATGCATAAGATCTTAGGAGAAAAGTAAAGGCTACGACATTCTGAAAGAATCCTCTATAGTAAGTTAATGGGAAGGTACAGACTAGAGTTGCTCAGAATGGGCAGTCATGAATGAAATGTTCTCTGCATCACTGGAGGGATCTTCTAGATCATTCAGAAATCAAATTTATCTGAGAATTTGGAGAAGAGGAACAGTGCTATAAGACTGGAGAAATGTAAATATTAGCACAATTTCTGAAAAATGCAGAATATGGCTTATATAGAGTAATGACTTTAACATCAATCTCTGCCAAATTGCAGAACACTTAATTAAAGGAATATTTAGTGAAATTTTAGACAGAGATGCAGTGTTCATTAAAAGCCTCTAAAGCTTTATCAAGGAAAACATCACACCCGAGTAACTTAATATTTTTCCCTTTTTTTGGTCAGTATAATTACACTGAAAAAGTCATAGGAATATTGAAAAAATTGTTGACAAATTTCAACAAAGCATGTGACAGCCCATAGCATGTTCTTATGGACATGATGGTGAGACAAGATATACTGTAGTCTAGGGATTAGAAAATTATGGCCTGTGGGACAGATTCTTTTTGCTGCTTGTTTATGTTCAGCCTTTGAGCTAAGAATGGGTTCTACCTTTTTAAATACAACACAACTTTTTTCTTAAATATAAAAACCACCTAGTTTAATAGGTCCAAGGTGAGGGGTTTTAATTTATGGGATCCCTGATGTAGTCAATAGCAGATATGGGTGTGTGAACTTGGAACTGATTAAAGACTGAAGCCTAAGAGTAGTTATTAATAAGTCATTGTGACTCCAAGGCAAGCCCTTGGCTCTATCTTGGTCATCATTTTTGTCATTACATTAACTGAAAAAAGTGAAAGTATGATATTCAGATATTAACTATGAGGTATTTAATTTTGTATATGCCCAATGTAACCTACAAATCTCAAAATACATTTTCTAATTAACCAAAGGGACGATATCTTCCTCTTCTAATCACAATTAGAATAATGGAAGTTTATATAGAGTGTCTGTGTTCCTCCATGATGCCATATTTGAGTCAATGAAAAGTAGAAAAAATGAGATTTAGTAACTCTGTTTGCCCAGTCTAGTGCTCTTTGGAGTGATTCTAGATAAGCCAAAAAATAGCCATATTCTCACAAAGTTTTAAAAGTAGCAGAGAATGATACAAATCCCCAAGGTGAGGTTGTTGCACACAGGCACATGTACAGAGTATTCTGGGAACAACATTGTGCTTTGTGGTGTTGCTTACTTACCCTGAGGTGGAGTGAAGGAACACTGTCAAATATAGTACACACTTTAAGTATGCCTATAGTGTCAAGCTTTTATATGCTAAGGGGTCATATTTCTCCTTAAGACAAGACTTGCAGAATTGGCTAAGATTATTTTATTTTTTAAAAATGTTGAATTAAAGATATTTTAATTAGTCCAAATGTGTTTGTAACATATCCAGAAGTTGAATCATAACTTTAGCAGACTAGCTAGACCCAGAGGGTCAAATATTTGCCATTTCTCAGTTATTTTGTCTTTTACTGACTAGCAACCAATCTGTGCATTGCATTTCTGTCTATAAAAGAAAACAAAGTAGTTATGATCATTTTAACAATGAACAGAATATCTTCTTTGAGTTCCTAGGTTCATATGTCATGTCTTAAGATGTGAATATTAGAGAAAGTTTAATTGTTTTTACCCCTCCCCCCCAAGATTAGAACATAATTATAAAACTTTGAAGGAGGAAGAAAGGGAAAAGAAATAATCAATGATGTTTGAAAATGAAAGAATGCATCATACACCATCCCAATTATTATCATGACATATAAGAAGTGGAAAGAAAAGTTAAAATGCCAAAGGCATAATTTAATCAATACTTCTAAAAGAGTTTTTTTCTTGCTGCCTGACAAGATAATGAAAACTAATGTGTGTTTTTCAGGAAACAGCATAACTGATGATATTTTTTCTCCCTTAGACAAACAATTAAAGAGATGTTTAATGTTTTAGAAAACAACCATAGACATGAATCAAGAGTATTCAACAAAGCTGGAAGAATCATAGTTCAACTAACTAAGCAACCAACCAAGGACTCTAAGATCTGTGATGAGTAAAGTCATGTGTTGATATCAAATGAACAATTTATTTATTATTGGGTCTGGGACAAATTGATTGACTCTATCTTTCTCATTTTTCTTCTTTCTGTATTTCATGGGGAAAGGGATGAACTCCCAAAGTAGAAATTCCTTTCACTGACTCAGATTGGCAATTTACCTGTAATTTGTAGCCTTAGAGAGTTAACCTGTGGACTTCAGAGGTTAAATGACTTTGCCTATAGTCACAAGGCCAGTATAGGCAAGACTTAACCTAGGACATCCTGACTCTAAGGCTAGACCTTCATAAAAGAGACTTTTATTAATCTGCAGTGATTCAATGGAAAGAACCCTGGAGAAGATATATTCACTCCTGCAAATTATATGTCACTCCTGCAAATTACTAGCCATGTGACCACAGGAAAGTCACAATCTTCCTAATCTTGTCTCTTCATCTATAGGATAGGGATATTCCTACTACCTACTTTAAAGTATACTGTGAAGATTCAATTAGATAATATGTACAAATGTAGTCTTTAACTATAAACTAATACTTAAGTACAATTAAAAAAAAACATTTTAGACTGTCTTTTACATTCAAGGCACTTTAAGAAATGTAAAGATAAAAGACAGCACCTGAACTCAAGGGGCTTATATTTGAATAAATATTATTAATATTGTTGAGTTTTTATGGAAAATATTGCCATATCTTACTGCCCTGTCCATTTTCTGAGTTCTAATAACCTCAGAAGTTGGCCTATGTGATCTATAAGGTCTGTTCTGATTCTATGATTCTGTGATTCTTCCGAGATGGAAGAGGGAAAGAAATGAAAAAACTTAAGAATACAATTTAAATAGTTATCTCTGAGCTCAAACACTTTACTCCACCAGGGAAGAAGAGGAGCAGGTCTTCTCAGGCAAGGAATTAGTTTGACTAAATCTTAGCTATACCACTACGTTATTCTTTTTTGACTTTTATCCAAGGTGATAAATACACAGTTGGGAGGCAGTCTCCTGAGGATAAGAATAACAGTTAAGGGAGTGGGGCCAGCCATCAGAGGCAGATCCACAAACAAAATTAAGCATTGAGAGTAGACAATAATGACATGCCATAGGAATGAAAAATAATAAAAATAATTAGCATTTATATAGCACTTTAAGATTTTCAAAGCACTTTACAAATAGCTCATCCTCACAAAAACACTGGGAGGAAAGAAACAAAAGATCTCTTGCTAGAATAGAACAGCAGCTGCGAACTTTCAGGATAGGGATAAAGAGACCAATCACACTTTAAGAAATCCCTGAGGGCAATTGTATGATATGACATCATAGTGTCATAATTCATATTCATCATGACAATTCTGAGTTATCAAGAAGAGTTTATATTATAACATATTTACTCACTTACAGTATACTATATAATACTTATATTCTATATACATTCTACTCACTATGGTATAATAATTTTGAACACAGTTTTTGAAAGATTTCTAAAAATTTCAGCTAAAATCATGTTTTATTTCCTAAAAGAAATTTATCTGAGGAAAATAATTTTCTTTTTTTATGTATTCCAAACTCACAGACACACATGTACATCACCTTGAAGGCATGGATTGATATGCCTTAAATATTTTCATTTTTGCAGGTACTGTGATAACTTTTTGTCAGTTATGTGTTTTTTATGACTTATGCCTTATCTACATGGATACCAGCATTAGGTCAAATTCTACAATTCCTCTATAGTTAAGAGTCATCATGGCTAGTGTATTTCTTATAAATACCCTATGTAAACCTTATATACAAAGGAATTGCTAGTGTAGTGGAAGAAGAACTTATTTGGACTCATAAAACCTATTAATTCTAGCAAAGACTTTGCAATTTTTTATGATACCATGATATGATATCATCTACCTCCTCTATACCTCAGTTTCTTCACCTGTAAAATGGGGATAAGAATATTTCTCTTTTTTCTCTTAGTATTGTTGTAAAGATCAAATGAGGTAGATTTAAAGTTCTTTGTAAACTCTAGAGAATTATATTAGTGGCAACTATTGCAGTATGCAAAATTTGAAAGAAAATTTCCAAATAGTATAGAATCCCAAGTTCCTTATTCATGTTTCCTTATAGGATGCACACACATATATATGTATATGTACATATACATACTACATACATACATAGATACATACACATGTTTTTCTGGCCCTCAAAGTATCTTTTTCTTCTTAAAATTTAATTCTCTTTAGATGTAGGTCTTTATCTGGACTGTTTTTGTGTAATACAGACAACATTCCATATAAGTCATCTGTTTCTTTGTAACTTATGGATATAAATGACTTATGAATGGCTCAAAAAACTAGCTTCCTCTACTGCCCAGTGTGGCAGGGGAAACCTGGGTTCATTCCTGTGACCTCTTTTTAAGTTGATTTTCCAATTACAATGCTAATAACCTTTTCTATCTCCTTTTTTTTTTACAACTGTTTACAGACCCTAGGCACTTTTGGAGGAAGTGCTGAAATAGGGTAACCAGGAAGATTTGCTGACTATATCTTAGGAAATTCTACAGTACAGTGCCTTATTCCCATATGCCTCACAAAGTGGTTTCCTGTAATTTTGTTTCCAGGAAACATTGCATTGTAAAAGTAAGAAAGAAAGAACTATATATATGTGTGGAAGGAAGAGAGTATAAACTCTAATAATGAGTGTATATATGTATATATATATGTATATGTATGTATGTGTATATATATATATATATATATATATATATATATATATATATATATATATATATATATATCCTTATAAATGCCTTTGTTGTCTCCTTGCCCCCTTTGGGTAAGGAGAAATCAACAGTTGAATAGATTTTGGATAGTATCACTGTCTCACATTTCAACTGATTAGCAAAATAATTGAGGGAACTCAGGGTTGTCAGCATAGATACAGATGGTGTGATATTTGGAGTTGCAGTCATTTCCAGTCATTATTCATTTCTCCTTTCTCTATTATCCCACAAGAAAAGCTCATAGAACAATAACTAATGCCAAAAGGAATTCTTCTGAACACTTTATAGACTAATTCAATATGGATTGAACAATATCTTTTTGGCCTTGTTCAGATACTTGGAAAATAACCTCAGTAGCATAATCTTCAAACCCAAAGGATATTGATGCATATAAAAATAGCAGGAGTCATTCAGGCAATTAGAATAATTTATGCTAAAAAGATGTGAATTCATTTTAATTCCAAGGTAAGTGATTAAACATGAGTTTTATTTTTCATTTTAGGAAAATATTAAAGAGAGTGATAATTTTAACAAATTAGGTATCCCCAGAGAAAGGTAAAAACAAAATACAACAAAACACATAGGTTCATTTCTAATCTATGACAAACACCAAATCATATAAGAAACATATCCAAGAAACCATTTATTTGGTGTTTACCTATGTGGTTTTTAAGTATAAGTTCTAACATATCTTAAGATTATATTTTCTCTTTCACATGATATATCGCTGAGTCAAGAAAAAGTAAAAATAAATTTTATCTTTAAAAAAATCTCAAGATAATTTCTTGATTTGAATATTTATCTTTCTCTTATGTTGAATCTGTTGTATTGGGTTTATCTGGTTAGCTTCTATTCTCAAAATAGTAATAACCCACAATATTGTAATGGTTTAAATAATAGGCTCATTGGTGACAGCCTAACAATATCTATAGTTCTTCTGGGATGTTCTTTTTTGATAAACATTTCTCAAATGCCTCCTCTGTGTAAGACACTGTGTTAAATGCTAAGAATACATAGATAAGTCATAAACCTTATCGTTTGTAGGTTTCTTTCTAAAAAAAATACAATTCACTAACAATAACAGAGCATTAAAACAAAAGATTGCTTAGAGACATAATTTCTCAAATGGTCTTAGCTTCTCAGTTCTAATGCCACAGTAAAAGTCAGCCTTTATTCTTATACCTTAATGTTGATGAAGATGCTAAGGACAATGCTGCACATTCAATATGCAGGGAAATAAGTGAACTCTGGGGGAAGGAAGGAAATAGAAGGGGAAACACAGAAAATAAGGGACATTCCAAGTGAACCATTCTCCATGGGAAAATTGGCATGTACAGCTAAGGGAAAAAAAGTATCCTCCTTTCTATTCCCATTCCATTTCCTCCAGAGATCTGTAATATCTAAATTTTCTAAGATCCTATTCATCTTCTTGGCTTCTTATTTATTTATTTTATTGTTAGATTTATCTAGCTGTAAGAGAAGAATGTTGAGGTCCCCCACTAGTATAGTTTGATTTTTCATTTCGTCCTGTAATTCATTGAACTTTTCCTTTATGAATCTGGATGTTATGCCTTTTGCTACATATATGTTTATTATTGAAGACTTTTTTCACTTCAGCTTTTTATTATAAATGTAAATGTAATGAAAAACATTCACAGCCTGTTTTATTTGTATAGTTTTAGAGCCCCAGAAATGATAAGTAATAACATTAATACCAGTAATTGAGTGTCTTTGCATATCTAAAATATTCATATGTAATAAATGATAGTAGATATGTGAACAGAAATGAAATACATAATTAGTGAATGTCTCATGCAGGAGAAAAGGCACTGAATCTAGAGTAGAAGAACCTGGGTTTGCCATTTCCTATGACTTTTTACTTCTTGCTTCTTAGTACCTCTATAATTTTGGTTAAGCAATTAACCTTTCCCATTCTCAGTTTCCTTAGCAGTATAGAGAAATGTTAACACGCTCAGTCAGGAAAATAGCAAAAGCTAATACAAGCCCCTTCTCTAAGAGTCAGTTGATTCTTTTTAATTTAGGCAATAGTTCTGACTCTGATAATAGTCCATTTCAAGGATGGTTGAATTTTTGAATTCTCAAGAATATATTGGGACCTTTAATTATAGTAAAGAAATTTGGCTTGTCAGTTTGTGAAAGATAGTAGCTTTTTCTGTATAATTCTGGCTACAAGATTATATCTTTCTACATATTTAGTAGATGCTAAATATGTTGAACAATTACTGTGATTTCCTTATTTAATCACCATCGACCAGTGAGTCAAGGTTCCTTAAATATAACTTTTCTGTAATGTCCTGAATCATGGCTATAGATTCCTCTATGTTAAAGAAAAGCAAGAATTATTTTAGTAGTAATTATTAATTATACTTATACTATGTTACAGGGAGAGATCCAGAAATAGGAAATAGGAATGATTCTGATGTCATAACTTGTCATCAGATATGAAAGTATAGGTGAAGTACCTGTGTTCCCCTGACACCTTAGCACTGAATATCTCCCCTTTGGACTCTTTGCATTCTTTTATCTACTTCAGTTTCTGGCATTCTACTGTCACTTATTAGAAGTCCAGGCTTTGTATGTTTTATCTCTGGCAGTAAAACAATACTGCATCCAAGTGACTATTGGAAAATCTACCCAACATATAACAGTTTCTGTTTTACATTTCCATACTTTGATATTGAACTCAAATACCCCCTTCTCCAGAAAGCCTCTTCTTTTTCTGCAGAGAGCCCCACAATTAGTAATGGCCTTCTTTCAAGACCTCTCATGACAGTCTTAGACTTGCTAATTATATATATATATATACATATATATACACATATACATATATATACACACACACATATACATATACATATGTATACATATATATACATGTATACACATATACACACACATATACACACACATACAGACATATGTGTATATATCTCCATATTTTTCTATATGTATTTTATATCAATGGTTTTGGCTTCTTTCATTATTATATTGTATGCTCCATGAATGCAAAGACCATGTCTTATATCAACTTTTTAATCTTTCCAAGTCTGTAGAAAGTGCTCTGAATATAGACATCACCTAATAGAACTTTGCTCATACTACTCTTGCCTCTCAGTTTATATCTAATCACTCATGATTACTCATTTGTAAAACATATTCAAACAAGTATCTATAATGTTGTAATTTTAGGATCAAATATGTATCTACGATATAATTTTAGGATGTGTTTTTTCTCCTGCATGAGACATTTATTAATTATGTATTTTATTTCTGTTCATATATCACTTATCTTTTGTAACATCTGAATATTTTTAGATATGCAAAGACACAATTATTGGTATTAATATTATTTATAATCATTTCTGGGGCTCTAAAACTATACAAGCAAAATATGCTGTAGACATTTTTTCATTATATTTATATTTATAATAGAAAGCTAAAGTGAAAAGTCACCAATAATAAACATATATACAGCAAATGGCATAGCATCCAAATCCTTAAAGGAAAAATTCAATGAATTACAAGAGGAAATAGAAAGTAAAGTTATACTAGTGGGGAACCTCAACATTCCTCTCTCACAACTAGACAAATCTAACAAAAGATGAATAAAAAAGAAGCCAAGAAGATGATAGGATCTCAGAAAATTTAGATATGACAGATTTAAGGAGAAAACAGCATAGAAAGGAGGATACTTTTTTCTCAGTTGTCCATGGCACCTTTATGAAAATGGATCGTGTATCAGGGCATAAAAGAGCCTCATGACCAAATGCAGAAAAGTAGAAATTTTAAGTGAATCATTTTCAGAAAATAATGCAATAACAACTACATTTAATAAAGGTCATGGAGGTCTAGATTAAAAGCTAACTGGAAACTAAATAACCCAATCCTAAAGAATGAGTGGGTCAAAGAACAAATCATAGAAACAATAATTTTATTGAAGAGAATAACAACAATGAGACAACATCCCAAAATTTGTGGGATGCAGCCAAAGTACTTAGAGGAAATTTTATATCTCCAAATGTATACATAAATAAAAGAGAGAAAGAACAGATCAATGACTTGGGCATGCAACTAAAAAATGGGAAAAAAATTAAATATCCTCAATTAAACACCAAAATGGAAATCCTGAAAATTACAAGATAGATTAATAAAATTTAAAAAATGAACTAATAAAAAAAATGGAGCTTATTTTATGAGAAAACCAATAAAACAGATAAATCACTGGTTAATTTGATTTAAGAAAAGAAAAAAGAAAACCAAATTACTAGTATCAAAAAATGAAAAGGGTGAAGGTGCTACCAATGAAGATGAAATTTAAGAAATTGTTAGAAATTATTTTGCCCAATTATATGCCAGCAAAACTGACAATCTAACTAAAATGGATGAAAATTTACAAAAAAATATTAACTGCCTAGATTTAAAGAAGCAGAAATAAAATACTTAAATAATTGTATTGCAGAAAAAGAAATCAAACAAGCCATCTGAAAAGCTACCTAAAGAAAAAATTCCCATGACCAAATGGATTCACAAATTAATTTTACCAAATATTCAAAGAACTAATCCCAAAACTATATAAACCATTTTAAAAAATAGACAAAGAAGCAGTTCTACCAAATTCCTTTTATGACATAAATACAGTTGTGCTACCCAAACCAGGGATAGGAAAAACAGAGAAGGAAAACTATGGACCAATTATTGATTAAAAATTTAAAATAAAATATTAGCGAGGAGATTATGGCAATATATCATAAAGCTCACACATTGTAACGAGGTAGGATTACACCAAGAATGCAGGGCTGGTTCAATATTTGGAAAACTGTCAGCATAATTGACCATATCAAGCACAATAACAACTAAAATCATATGTTTATATTAATAAATACTAAAAAAAACCTTTGACCAGACGCAACACTCATTCCTAATAAAAACATCAGAGAGCACAGGAATAAATGGAGCTTTCCCTAATATGATAAGGAGGATCTAAAGGGCAACAACATGGCACAGGGGATAGAAAGCCAGGCCTGGAGTCAGGAAGACTCTTCTTCCTGAGTTCAAATGAAGCCTTAGTCACTTACTAGCTGTGTGACCCTGGGTAAGTCACTTAATCCTGCTTGCCTCAGTTTCCTTATCTGTAAAATGAGCTGGAGAAGTAAGTAGCAAACCACTCCAGTATCTCTGCCAAAAAAACAAACCCAAATGAGGTCATTACAAGTCAGATAGACATGAAAAAAGGACCAAACATCTATCTAAAGCCATCAGCAAACATTATCTGTAATGGGGACAAACTGGATGCCTTCCAATAAAGGAAATTTCATTTAAAATATCTGCAGATAAATATAAAATATTTGGGGGTCTACCTCTCAAAACAAACCCAGAGATTATATGGATGCAGTTACAAAACGCTTTTCATGCAAATAAAGACAGATATATTGGAGAATTGGAGAATTATTGGAGAAATATTGGAGAATTGGAGAAATATTAATTGCTCATGAGTAGTCCAAGTCAATATAATAAAAATGACAATTGTATCTAAGTTAATTTACTTATTCATTGCCATATCAATCAAACTACTAAAAATTATTTTATACAGCAAGAAAATAGTAAAAATATTCATTTGAAGAACAAAAAGTCAAGAATATCAAGGTCAAGAATATCAATGAAAAAAATCTCTTAACAAAGGCTGACTAGAAGTTCCAGATTTCCAACTGTATTTACATGGCAGTAATCATCAAAACAATACAGCACTAAGAAACAGAGTGGTAGATTGGTGGAATAGATTAGGTATACAGTACACAGCAGTAAATGACCACAGTAATCTAATGTTTGATAAACCCAAAGATCTAAATTTTGGAGTAAGAATTCAACATTTCACAAAAATTTCTAGGAAGCTGAAAAGCAATTGGCAAAAACTAGGCATAGACCAATGTCTCATACCATATATTAAGATAAGGTCAAAATGGATAAATGATTTAGACATAAAGGGTCATATTATAAGTGGGGGAGCATGGAAACATATCTGTCACATCAATGAATTAAGGAAGAGTTTATGACCAAACAAGAAATAGCAAGGATAATTTTGTTATATAAAATTAAAAAAGTTTTGCAAAACAAAACTAAGGCAGCCAAAATTAGAAGGAAAACAGGAAACTGGGGGGAAAATTGCAGTAACTTTCTCTGATAAACAGGCTTCATTTCTCAAATATATTGGAAACTGAATCAAATTTATAAAAAGAGGAGTCATTCTTCAGTTGATAAATGGCCAAAGGATATTTTAAGAAGAAATCAAAGCTACAATAGTCATATGAAAAATACTCTAAATCACTACTGATTTTTTTTTTGTTGTTCTTGTTTAAATATTTTGAACATGTCCAACTCTTTGTGACTCCATTTGGGGTTTTCTTGGTAAAGATGCTGGGGTGGTTTATTTTCTTCTCCAGCTCATGTTACAGATAAAGAAATTGAGGCAAATAGAGTAAATTGCCTAGAGTCACGCATCTAGTAAATGTCTGATGCTGGATTTGAATTCAGGTCTTCCTGACTACAGGCCTGGCACTCTGTCCACCATCCCAACTAGCTGCTCCAGAGAAATGAAAATTAAAACAACTCCAAGGTACTACTGTACACCTATCTGATTGATTAACATGACAGAAAAGGAAAGTGACTAACGCTGGAGAGAAAGTGAAAAAAAATTGGGAAACTCGTGGAGTTACAAATTGATTCAACCCTTCTGGAGAACAGTTTGTAAGTATGCTGAAAGTGCTATAAAACTGGGCATATCCTTTGACACAGTAATTCTACTATGTCTGTATTCGAGGGAGACAAAAGAAAACAAGAAAAAACCCTATATATACAAAAATATTTATAGTAGGTTCTTTGGTGGTGACAAAGAATAAGAAATTGAAGGGATACTTATCAACTGAAGAATGACTTAACAAGTTATGGTATATGATTGTGATGGAAAACCATTGCACTATAAGAAATGATGACCAGTATGGCTTTAGGAAAATCTGGAAAGATTTAAATGAATTCACAAGCACAGTAGAGTGAGTAGAACCAGAAGAGCACTATACACAATAAACAGCAATATTCTAACTGTAAAAAGCTTAGCTACTCTACTCAAGACAATTATCCAAGACAATTTCAAAGAATCCATGATGAAAAATGCTACCTGACACCAGGGAGAGAACTGATGAACTGTGAATGCAGACTGAAGTATATTAAAAAAATATTTATCAGGGGGTGGAGCCAAGATGGAGGCCAGAAAGCAAGGACTTGCTTAAGCTCTCCCCCAAAATCCCTCCAAACACCTGTAAAAATGGCTCTGAAAAAATTCTAGAGGTGCAGAACCTACAAAATTGCAGAGGGAAACAGGTCTCCAACCCAGGAGAGCCTGGATGGTTGCTGGGAAGCGCCTATCTCACGGTGCTGGGAGCGGAGTGCAGCCCAGCATGGGCCATGCCAGGACAGACCAGACCTGGAGGCAGCCAACTGGAATAGACCTTAGGGCCATGAATCATTGAGCTGTGGCAGTTACCAGACTTCTCAACCTACAAACACCAAAAAGCAGGTTAGTGGGAAACTGTGAGACTGAGTTTAGTGTGGTTAGGCCCATAGCTGCGGGTGGAGGAGGTCATGCAATGGTGGCCCTGGCAGCAGCAAGAAGCTCCTGAGGCTGCTCCAAGAGCTCCAGCATCAGCTGCTTCCTAATTCCCTGGCTCATATGGTGGGAGGAATCTAGCAGTGGATCAGAGTAGGAGTGCAAGGAGTGCTTTGTGGGCACAGAGACAGTTTCTCTTGCTGTGCCCTGCTTGAATCTGGATTGTGGGCCTGGTTGGTCATTCTTGGGGAAGGAGGAGCATGGCTGTGACACAGCCTGTGGTGATGGTGGAGTAGAAGTAGCTCTGAAAACAGCAGCACTTCGACCCTAAAGCTTGGGACAAAGTACTCTCTACTCTACAAGCAGTCATACCACGACAAAAAGCTCAAAGGTCAAGTAGTTGACTGGGAACATGAACAGGCAGCAAAAATGAACCCAGACTCAAACCCAGACTGAAACTCAAACTCCAGATTTTTTTTTTTTTTGGTGACAAAGGTGATCAAAACATACAGCCAAAAGAAGTCAACAAAGTTAAAGAGCCTACATCCAAAGCCTCCAAGAAAAATATGAATTGGTCTCAGGCCATGGAAGAGTTCAAAAAAGATTTGGAAAAGCAAGTTAGAGAAGTAGAAGAAAAACTGGCATGAGAAATGATGCAAGAAAACCACGAAAAACAAGTCAATGACTTGCTAAAGGAGACCCAAAAAATACTGAAGAAAATAACACCTTAAAAATAGACTAACTCAAATGGCAAAAAAGCACCAAAAAGCCAATGAGGAGAAGAATGCCTTGAAAGGCAGAATTAGCCAAATGGAAAAGGAGGTCCAAAAGACCACTAAAGGAAATACCACCTTAAAAATTAGATTGGAGCAAGTGGAAGCTAGTGACTTTACGAGAAATCGAGATATCATAAAAGAGAACCAAAGGAATGAAAAAATGGAAGACAATGTGAAATATTTCATTGGAAAAACCACTGACCTGGAGAATAGATCCAGGAGAGATAATTTAAAAATTATTGGGCTATCTGAAAGCCATGATCAAAAAACCACCCTAGACATCATCCTTCAAGAAAT